>NC_135649.1:34545454-34848484 GCF_053574225.1 Canis aureus | reverse complement strand
AATAAGTCAGTCATGGGGATGAAAAAAGTACAGCAAAGGAATTATAGTCAATAATATTGTAATAATGTTGTATGGTGACAGATAGTAACTACACTTAAATATTTTTTTTAAATTTTTATTTATGATAGTCACACACACAGAGAGAGAGAGAGAGGCAGAGGGAGAAGCAGGCTCCATGCACCGGGAGCCCAACGTGGGATTCGATCCCAGGTCTCCAGGATCGCGCCCTGGGCCAAAGGCAGGCACTAAACCACTGCGCCACCCAGGGATCCCAGTAACTACACTTAAAATGGTAAGCATTTTATAATGCACATAAATGTTCAGTCACTATGTTGTACACCTAAAAAATGATATGGGAAGATGGAAAGTAAATGATGATTTATTTTCTCCATTTAATAAAGAAATGAAAATTTCTCTCCACAAAGAGCAAAAAGGGAAAAGAGGGGGAAGGATAAAAAGAAATACAGGCATTCAAAAATCTTAGTCTATCATGACCCCAGTAGCAGTAAGAACAAGATGACATTTTTTTTCTAATAAAAATATATTTTTTAAAAAAGGAAGCAGAAATTAATTTTAGGTTATATCTCATCATCCACCAGGGCCCCTTGTTTTTGCCTTTGGATTGCTTTGTTCTTTTCTACATATCTGATACAGTTTCACTTAGAGTAGTTTATTATGTGATTTTTTTTTTTTTTTTACTTTTTAATTCTAACCAGCATCAATGGTATTGTTTAAGCATATGTAAATAGAAAGTTCATTTGCATATTTAAGCACCACTGAGCCAGGATATATAAACACAAACACCAAGTTCTTTTGTCAATATCAACTTGCATAAAATTAGAGACACAGATAAGCTGTTTATTTAGAAGCATAACCAGTAATCCTGAGGACACTCTGGGTGCTTGTCCTTTGGTACAAGTAGAGAAATTAGTAAAAATGCCCACACTTGAGGTTTTGTAATTTCATATTGCAATATGAAAGTTTAGCCACGCAAGAATATTCATATTCTAGGATTAGCATAGGAGGCAAAAAACAGAGAAAACCCTATTTGCATGATGGAACAAGTCACAACTCTGAATTTGCATAGGCAGGCATAGCCTCAAAGGTAGATATAGTCAATAATTAATGACCCATGTGATACGATTCACACCATTCACCCACAGTAGTCCTCTATCCAGCAGTGTAGAAAAAATCCACAGCTAGCAATTCAGAATTGAATGTTATTATATCACCTATGAGAAAATCTTTCTAAAAATGAGATGGGTTCCATGATTATTAGAAATTGTGCATTCTTTCTTTAGCTTTATTTCTTCTCTGACATGAAAGATGGGTCGGCAACATGGGAGTTCGGGGATTGAGACTCTGATATGTAGGAAAGGACAAGAGGACAGCCAAAATAGAGGAAAGAAAGGAAAGTCTAGGACGTTAATAATAAATTTTCCGTAATTTCATGATTTTTGTCTCCAGTTCTGATCAAACACGATCTCAAAACATGATAATAAATCATTCCAAGAGAGATCATAAGGTCAGTGGCATTATGATACAGACCTGTTCTAAAAAGAAATCATTTGAAGGCTAGATAGTTGTAAGATGGTTGGCTGCACACAGTGTCAATTATCAGGAAGTCTTAAATGGGTTGTATTTTCTTCCCATGTCCCTCCATTCTACGTCCCCTCTCAACACACATCCCACAGATATTGTGAACCCTGTTTCCCATACCCTGAAGTTACAACTGTGCCAGACTGAACTAATCCCCTAAAATACAACGTTTCTTCTTCATTTTTTTATTTGTTCGAATCCGATATGTTCTTCCAAGTTTAGGTCCGTTTCAATTTCCTTTGAGACAGGCAAAGCTGGTTTCAGAGAATTAAGCACCGTCTTACATTGTACACTGCTAATTTCACTTGTGTGAGCCTCTCCAACCTCCCATGGTTACGTTCTTGTGGGTGAAATGATGTATTCTCCAAAGCTATGGGGATCTGAATCTTCAAATCTCGTGTGAATTTCAAACGTCTTATCCCATTCTACTCTATAAATACATTCACCTTTGTCAGATTATATGTTCCAATCACAAGTTTGGAAAATATGGTTATGATACTTATTAGTGCCCAAGAATACTGATTTTCTACCCCTCTGTATGAACACAAGTATCTACCAAAGTTCTAAACATGCCCTCTTATTGTTTGTAATCCTTCTCTCTCTTGACTCTTTCCTAAGATTTTTGATTGGGTCCTCTACTCAAGGATTAACTAACCTCCAGACATGCTCAACTTTATCACTGAACATTTAATCCTCTTTGTTCTTATTTTTTTAAAAGATTTTATTTAGTATTCATGAGAGACACACACACACACACACACAGAGAGAGAGAGAGGCAGAGACACAGGCAGAGGGAGAAGCAGGCTCCATGATGCAGGGAGCCCAATGTGGGACTCGATCCCGGGACTCCAGGATCACACCCTGGGTCGAAGGCAGGCGCTAAACCATTGAGCCACCCAGGGATCCCCCTCCTCTTTGTTCTTAAAAGAAGATTCTCCCCCTCCCTCATCACTCTTGTTGGATCCTGCATGTCATCCCATTCCCATATGCGACAGAGCACAGAGCAGTGTGTGTAGCTGTGATGGGGCCAGGATTATAGAAGCGTTTGTTTGCTCTCTTTCCATTGTAGCATTTAAACCACTACTCTTCCACTGCCTAGAAGTAAAAACATCCAGGGAAGGCTACTGAAGTGAGCCAAATTCTACATGTATAGGATCCGCTAAATTAAAAAGAGTTGACTGACTTCATAAGGCAATATTTTCAACCATAATTTCAACTATAATGATTAGCAGGGGGATCCCTGGGTGGCGCAGCGGTTTGGCGCCTGCCTTTGGCCCAGGGCGCGATCCTGGAGTCCCGGGATCGAATCCCGCGTCGGGCTCCCGGTGCATGGAGCCTGCTTCTCCCTCTGCCTGTGTCTCTGCCTCTCTCTCTCTCTCTGTGTGTGACTATCATAAGTAAATAAAAATAAAAAAAAATGATTAGCAGGTAATGTCACTTGAGTTTCATTACATAAACCAGAACTCTTAGATGGCCTGTGAATAGGTGAAATTAAGTTATTAACTTATTGGAATATGGTTATAGACATAAATCAAATGGGGATAGATGCATGGCACAAAATGGATATAATCTTTAGTTTTTCAGGAAAATATCGGGTATATGTACATTTTAAACTTGAAGGTACTATTCTAAATCAGGGTTTATATAAATTAAATAAATGTTAGAAAGATGGTTAATTAAAGTATTAATAACAATTCACTTTGCATTGCAGTTTGCAAAGTTCAAAAGGATGGTTTAATTAAATCTAAATTCAATTTATTTTCATGAAAATTACGTTTTGACCATTTCCGTGATATTTAAGAGATGAGACAAAATCATATTAATCTATTTAAGAAACTAATTCCATTTGAATAATTATGTTTTAATAAACGAATAAGCACCATCTATGCAATTGAAAATCTTGATCAAAACTGGTATCATTCTGAATGTCCCAGAAATATGGCTCATTATCTCTCCGCAATCCTCCTTACAGACAGTTTCTATTGGAAATCGTCACTTTGTAAGAAAAAAATGTCCCCTGCATCCTCCTGAATTTCATAGTAAGTTTTCTTCAATACCTATCCTACTTTGGGTTCCCGCAGAAGCAGAAGCAGTCCCAGGGATTAGTGTGTAAGTGGTTCACGAGAGAAACGATCCCCCAGGGAGTATCAGTAAAGAAGTGAAACAGGTAAAGGAAGAACGTCAATACTGTGTTTTAATTAGCAGGTCGGGGTGTGGGTAACTAGTGTTCCGTCTTCCTAGGGACCTCTGAGAATGATTCATTTAAGGTGCTCCATGCAAGGGAGAGGAAGCAGGGGTGCTCATTCTTCCAGTTCCCGGCTATTGTTGGCTTAGGGTTGTATTAGTTTACCACGGCTGATTTAAAAAGCATCACAAAAGTCATATTATCTTGCTTGTTATTATGATGCCTAAGGTTACGATCATCAATCATCTTCCAGGTCTGTTAGTCGGGAGTCCACGGTGAATCGCGGCGCGCTAAAACCACAATGTCACTGATTTTTATATTCCCCAAATGAATGAGACCATATAATGTTAGTGAAAGGGAATAAAGAGAAAGGAGAGAAAATGAGTGAAAATATCAGTGAGGGAGACAGAACATGAGAGACACCTAACTCTGGGAAACTAACAAGGGGTAGTGGAGGGGAGGTGGTGGGGGGGATGGGGTGACTGGGTGACGGGCACTGAGGGGGGCACTTGGCAGGATGAGCACTGGGTGTTACGCTATATGTTGGCAAACTGAACTCCAACAAAAAATTTTTTAAATAAAAATAAAATAAAACCACAATGTCAGCCTGCGACATTTCCCTCAGGAGGCCCTAGGGGTGAACATACTTCCTTGCATTCTCCAATTCTGGAGGCTTCCTGTGCCTCACAGTGCCCTTCCTTCAACTTCGAAGCCAGCAACGTTAAGCGAAGTCCTTCTCAGGGGCCATCTGCCTGGCTCTCCCTCTTCTGCCTCCCACTTCCATCACCCAGATAATTCAGGATGATCTTCCTAAAGCAAGGTTGTCTGATTGGAAACCTTGGATTTTTCTTATCGTGTGTTACCTGACAGAGTCGCAGTTTCCTAGAATGAAGCTGCGGGCATCAGCAGGGGGCCGGTATGCCCCCTTCCAGGTCTGTTTCCCAGCGTTACATCCCCAGGCTCCTGGCCACACAGGAAGTCTTCCCGCAGAGAGTTAGGGCAGCTTGCAGCCGAAGTTCCTTGGCATAGAAGGGAAGCCTATGCCTGGGGCACCAGCCTTCTCTGACATAAATTCCTTGCCATGATCGATCTTTTCAAGGAACACACTGTTTCACGAGTGGCCTTCTCAAACAGATACTGTTAATATCTGTTAATACCCACGGACTTAATGACCTATATTGTTAGCCACCGAGTTATTACGGCCTCTGCCTCTCTTCCGCCGACTTTCAGGTGCCACCGCATAGCAGGAAAGAATGGGAACTCTGGCACCAGATGGTGCTTCAATCCTAGTTCTTTTACGTACTTGGCAGTGCAGCTGGACAAGGTACTTACCATCCCCGTGTCTGTTTTCTCATCTATAAAGTGTCAATAATGCCTTCCTAATAAGGAAGCTGTGACAATTACAGAACATAATATATAAACAGAACTTAGATCACTCCCTGTGTTTAGCAAAAGCTATATGAGTATTTGCTGCTGCTGCTGCTGCTGCTGCTGATCTGTTCATCTAAAGCACATTGCTCCTTATTTACCTTTCTCCCCCCCCCCAACTCCTGGTCCTTTCATTTTCTAGGATGACTTGAAAACCCATTAACCACTCACAGGCCCTTGACTCCCCAAACATTCACATGAGCTGGATTTTACTAACCCATTTCCACGTGACGTCTTGAATTCTGATCCTACTCTCTGACCACCACCTTCTCTTTTTCCAGCTCATTCCTTCCCATTACACCTGCTTTATGAAACTATTGTTTTTCTGTCACATTTTTTCAACTCTCAGTTCATTAGCTCTCAACTCAGTAGACTTTTTCCCAGCCTCGATCCAATGGCCGATCACTGAAGTATTCTCTGACCAGCACCCTTAATTCTTTCTAAGCACCCTTACGGATCATCACATTTGGAGCAATCTTAAAATTAGTCTTCTCTGCTTCTGTATCCGAACTTGGGTGTTGATGGCTGCACAAATGTTCAGATTAGTTTCTCGGCAAAATATTTTACTAAGTGAAAAAAGCCAATCTGAAAAGTCTCCATACTGTATGTTTCCAACTGGGTGACATTCCAGAAAAGACAAAACTATGGAGACAGTAAAAAGATCAGTGATTTCTAGGAATTAGGGGGAAGGGAGGGATAAATAGGCAGAGCACAGAAGATCTTTAGGACCAGCGAAACAACTCTGTATGATACTATAGTGGAAGATATATGTCATTATATATTTGTCCAAACCCATAGGATGTACACCACCAACACCCTAATGCAAGCGATGGACTTTGGGTGACAATGATGTGTCAATGTAGGTTTAGCAGCTGAACAACTGTGACAAATGTACTCTGGTGGCAGATGCTGAAAATGGGAGAGGCTATGCATAGGTGGAGGCACAGAGTATATGGGAAATCTCTACATCTTAATACTCTTTTGAACCTAAACTGCCCTTAAAAAATAGAATGTATCAAAAACATTGCTTGTTGAAACATTTTTTTATGATGGGTGCTGTAAAATTCATGTCAGAAAGCTCCTACACCTCATTAGTCTTGGTGTTGGTGTCTGTTTATTCACTTTCCTCATTCACATTGTCATTTTTTGGATCTTTGTACTATAGGTAAATTTCTCTTGTATCCTGAGTGTTTTGTATATAATAATTATGAGGCTCTGGATCCTATTGTTTCTCCTATTTCAGCAGGCAGTTACTGCGAGATGTAGCTTGAAGGCCAGGGTGGAGGCTCAGCCTACTTATTGGCCCTGTTGCTATGAGACAGGAGGTGAAATATGGTGGTGACTGGCCCACTTCACGTCACTTCATCTCATTAAGTTTCTTTATGCCCATGGGAGTGGAGGCTCTGATCACTGCTGGTCTGTGTTGACACTCCATGGCTTGGGAATTGGAGGACCACTGTCTTCTGCCCGGTGGCAGATGAAAGTTTAGTCTCATGCTTGACTGCACTTACCACTGGTTGGGGAATGAGAACACTGCTACCGACTTTTGTCAGGGTTGGGGATAGAGTGGAGGATCAACTACTCCCCACTCGGCCCTACTGAAACCACGGGAGAGTAGTGTGTGGTTTTTCTGTTGACTGGATGGCTGGAGTACTGTGAGAGCTGCAAAAACTTTGTTGTTATTGGGTCAAGCTTTTTCTGGTCCTTGTGGAAGGAACAGATGTTTCTTGGATCATGTTTTTTTGGCCTGGGCTTGTTGGCAGTTTCGGGTTGGAGGATTCCATAGCACCTTTTCTTTGATATATAGGAGGCAATAGGAAAACCTAGAGAACTCAGGACCATGTCACTCCTCAAGTCCCCATGTCCTTAGGCAGATAATCTACGTCTTCCAACTTTCAGAATCTCCCCGTTCTTGTTTATTAATAGTAAGATGAAAAACATGGGAGGAATAGGGATGCTCCATTTTAGCAGAAATGGGTATCCCATTCCATGGAAGTTTTGTTTATTTATTTATTTATTTATTTATTTATTTATTTTTAAAAGATTTTTATTTATGTGAGAGAGCGCGTGCGAGAGAGAGAGGGAAAGAGCAAGCACAAGCAGGGGGAGAGGCAGAGGGAGAAGCATACTCCCCACTGAACAGGGAGCCTGACACAGGGATCATGACCTGAGCTGAAGGCAGACCCTTAACCAACTAAGCCACCCAGGTGCCCCTCATTCCATAATATTTTATTTTATTTTATTTTATTTTATTTTATTTTATTTTATTTTATTTTATTTTATTTTATTTTATTTTATTTTAATTTTATGACTTTATTTATTTGACAGAGATCGAAAGAGAGCACAAGCAGAAGGAGAGGGAGAAGTAGGCTCCCCGAGGAGCAGGGAGCCCTATGTGGGACTGATCCCAGGATCCTGGGATCATGACCTGATACAAAGGCAGGCACTTAACCGACTGAGCCACCCAGGCACCTTGCATTCCACAGTATTTTAATTAAAAAAATTTATTTACTGAATAACTGCTGGATGCAAAACATCATGCAGGCGATATGAAAAATTTTAAGAATGCTAAGCCATATCCAAATCCCTCTAGAAGTTTACAATATATGTAGTTGAATAGAACATAGTGACATTAAATGGAATACAAGTTTTATATAATAAAGATTCCTAGTAGTGTAAAATGTTAAAACTATCAAAGTCAAAAGAGTTCAGTGTCGGATGAGGTAGACAAGAGGGAAAGTAAAATTTAAGCTAAGGATCATTACATTAAAAGCAATTTCATTTAAAAAAAAAAAGCTACTGATGTTTTTAAAGGAGTTTGGGGTTTCCTGCTATCCAATCATTATGTTATTTTCTTACTGATTTGCTTGTTGGTTGAGTGGCGAAAATGGCCGAGGTGGGAGACAAAAACAAATCTAGGAAAGAGAAAGGATTTCATCCCGCATCTCCAATTTACTCTTTGATTTGGAGGACACTACTGTTATACGAAGCATTCTATTTCCATGTAGTGATGCCTGCCAGTTCCCGGCATAGCCTTTCCTACTGACTTCCCTCCCTGCCTTCCTGTTTCCTTCTCTTTCCCTCCTTTCTTTCTTATGTATATTCATTCAGTGCACATTTGCTGAGCTTTCTTTTTTAATATTTGATTTATTTATTCATGAGAGACACACAGAGAGAGGCAGAGACACAGGAAGAGGGAGAAGCAGGCTCCCCGCAGGGAGCCCGATGAGGGACTCGTTCCTGGATCCCAGGATCACGCCCTGAGCCAAAGGCAGACGCTCAACCTCTGAGCCACCCCAGGTGCCTCCCCTGCTTTTTTATTTTTGGTACCAGACAATATCACAGGTATAGTGTCTAAGATACTTCTTTCTTGGAGTTTGTTGTCTAGCAAAAGGCATTAGCAGAACACAGAATTAGCCACAATGCCAAACAATATGTTTCTACAATACCATCTAAGCAGTATAGGCAATACATACAGTAGTAGGGTTTTTTTGGGAGAACTATTGCTGTTTTCTATGATACCTTCTGAAAGATCATAGATTTTAACTGGCATATTCTCCACTTGCATTTCTCCCCACCACCCTTCTTAGCCACTCAGCCCCACCTCTCATATCCATACTTAAATTTGCATTCAAAATGAAGATTAGTAATCAAGCATGGCCTGTAAATTCAACCCCATGTTTCAGCAGCCAAGCTAAACAGTTTCTGGAACACTATAGAAGGAAGATCACGGAATACTGAAGGCAAGGTGATAAAGCTTTTTTCCAAGAAAAGATGGGAGAAATGAAGGGATACATTTTAGCATCATCTCAAATTAATTTAGAATTTTTCACTTTATAGCCCAATCACTCAAGTATTAAAAAACCCTTCTATAAAAATTTGGTATGAAATGTTCCATTCAGTCCAGCAGTGAAATTTTTTCTTGTATTTGAGAAAAAGTGAAAAGAAAAACAACAGATGTTGAATTATAGGAATAAGAATTTTAGATGGTTTATTTTCTTTGGAATTCATGTAACTTTAGGACAGACCCATTTATTTAAATTACATTTTACAGATGGGTTGTCTGTGAAGAGATTCCTCCTGGGAGAGGAAAAAAAGTAAAAAGAAAAAAAAGAAGGAAAACCTGAGTTCTGCTATGGTTCTTCATGTCTTTGGGCAAAATCCTCCTTATGAATAGATTGTTTTCTTTAGCCTACACTTCTACGAAAAATGTCAGGGTCTTGCGCCCATCCTGAACACACATAGCCTGCCTCTCTAATACCCAGCAGGATCAAAGTCTCTCTGCTTTTGGCAATCAAGTTTCCTTCTAGGTAGGTTCTTCCTGTCATCCTGTATGGTCTGCTTCTTCCATGACAGTCAAGTTCATTTTAGGAAGAAAACACCCTGCATGCCTTCTGTAACAAACCTTCTTTCCTTCCTCATTTTTTTAAAGATTAATTTGTATTTACCTGAAAGAGAGAGAGCACAGAGGGAGAGGGAGAAGCAGACCCCTGCTGAGCAGGAAGCCTGACATGGGGCTTGATCCCAGGACCCTGAGATCATGACCTGAGTTGAAGGCAGACACTTAACAAACTGAGTCACCAAGGCACCCCTCGTTCCCCATTTTTTAAAAGAAATTTGTGGTTGATCTTGCTTTCAAGATGGAATTTGTTGGAGGTAATTGTATAAATTGTACAAATTCCAATCATATTTCCTCACGATTGTTTCTTCCTATTTTAATTTTTCTTGTGTGTTCTAATATTTTTATTTGTCTTCTTTGGTGAGGCTCAATCCCATGACTCTGAGATCATGACCAGAGCCAAAACCAAGAGTCAGATGCTTAACTGACTGAGCCACCTAGGGGTCCCCCATACCCTGCAACCCTTTCTTTTGATTCCACTTTATGATTCTCACCAATACATTTCTCTCTGTGGTAATTTGACTTAAGTATGATATATACTTCCACTTAATAACTGAGATTTTTAGATCCAGTATCTGAAAGACTGGTCTTTTCTCACATCTTGAAGGGTCTATAGAGCCTCTTTCAGGAATCTTTGGCCTCAGCAACAAAATTGTATTTTAACCAATCTGTCTCTGTCTTTTCAAGCTCATTTATTCTCATAGATTTGCTTAATTTCTTTAGTTTAAGTTATATTTCTTTTTTTTAAATATTTTTTTTTAATTTTTTTATTTATTTATGATAGTCACAGAGAGAGAGAGGCAGAGACACAGGCAGAGGGAGAAGCAGGCTCCATGCACCGGGAGCCCGACGTGGGATTCGATCCTGGGTCTCCAGGATCGCGCCCTGGGCCAAAGGCAGGCGCCAAACCGCTGCGCCACCCAGGGATCCCCAGTTTAAGTTATATTTCTAACCAGCATTTATTCTAAATTATTTCCTTCTCATTTCCTCTCCTCTAATTATATAACATGTTTATTTCAAAATATTAAAACTGTTCATTAAAATATAATAGACTGAATATGTACAATAGGCCAGACTATATATAAAAATAAAACTCTGGGGCATCTGGGTGGCTCAGTCAGTTAAGCAACCAACTCTTGACTTGGTCAGGTCATGATCTCAGGGTCCTGGGATCAAGTCCCATATTGGGCTCGATGCTCAACAGGGAGTCTGCTTAAAGATTCTGTGTGTGTGTGTGTGTGTGTGTATCTCTTTCTCTCAAATAAATAAATATTTTTTAAAAATAGAACTCAGATCCACAATCTGCATCATCAGCCTAGGGAAACAACCCATTATCTACAGAAATCAGCCCAGGAAGCCAGCATGCTATCTAAAAGTCAGACCTGTAGGAAATCGGGTCACTATCTATAACAACCAGTTCAGGAAGCTGAATATTGATCCCTATAAGAGTTGACCCCAGAGGGCCATAACTTGATTAATAACTGGCAGCTTCGCTAATCTTTGTCTCTGTTTCTAACTGAGGACCAACCAGAGAAAGCCAAATATGTATTCCCTAACCAATCATATGCGATGCCAGGCTTCTAGTTAGCCCACTTATGGCTTCCCCATGGCCATGGCCTCCAATCAGGGCATACTTGAAGCTGTCTCTTTTTTCTACTTAGAAAGCTTTCTCACACCCCTTCCTGACTTGGAGTCTCTGCCAAAGCATACATGGTAGTGGCTGAATCTATTACTATATAACAAGCCCTGAGCAAACAACATTCACTTTAAGTTCTCATTTGGTTGGTCTTCATTTATTTACATAACATTTTGCAAGGCCCCAAGGTCAGGCAGAGTGGAGGGTTATGGGTCTTTTCAGGTCTTTCTCAGACATGTGCCCAACCCTGAATAGTTATACAGCCTTTTAGTTCTTCAAAAACTCACTGAAGTTTTTCAAAGGTCCTCATGGACACTGTATTCCTCCTCAGATCTTCTTTTTAGGTTTTTGGTCAGGCTCTTGTTTGTCCCAGCTGCAATGTCACACATCATTGCCCCTGACTATTTTCACCAAACCCCAGTGGTAATGCTTTCCCCAAGAAGTGAACTTTTGGTTCAGTTCAAATAATGAAAAGGCCCTGTGATTAGGGCTTTTCTAGGGAGATGTGAGACAGGTGAAATAGGGACCATTCTCTGGGAATGGGGCTTTTCAAGAGGCTCTAGATCAAGTCATCTCCCTTTGTGGCTGCTGGTTTTCACAGTGATTGTGAACTGGGGATGATGGAAGGCTGCTTTTTTTTTTTCAGGGTTGCCATTGAGCTGAGGAGAGGGACTTGGAGTAGTCTAACTCAAAATACCTCAAATCCTGCTATTCTCATGGAGGTCCTCCAGTTTTCTTGAAAAAATCCTTCTGAGATTTTTGAAAGCCTTTTTTTTTTTTTAAATTTCCAGAGTTCTGAAAAAAGTTGATTTAGACCATTTTGGGGAGTCAGTGTCTTCATTGCTTTTATAGAGGATTACATTTATAGAAGTCCTCAATCCACCATTCCAGAAGTCCTCACGTTTTTGCTGAACACTGATAGACGTGGTTTGCTTTTGTTTTTCCTTTTGTTAGAATTTTGGCCCTTCTATTTAAGAGTGAGAGTGACCTCTGATTTTCCTTTTCCTAAACTGTTCATGTCCCATTTTTGCAATTAAGTTTACATTAGCGTCATATGGAAAATATTATCTTTCTCCAGGCAAGATTTTCTTTAAGATCTAGCAAGCAGCTAGAAATGGATCAGATTATCTTAATCCAATAAGGAATTGAGATACTTTGAGGATAAGTTCAGTTTGTAAGTGTGGTGTATTTCTAGCTCTCCCTAACTCCACTAATAGAGTTCTCTGAGGTCCCAGTTGATAGTCTGGGCTGTTTCCTAGGGCCCAGGAACCATCAGGTGCCATCATCACTATTTTTTTTTCATCCTTAGTACTATGAAGACAGTCAATAGCTATGCTTAGCTTTTCAATTTATTAGCAGCTGCTATCTGCTTGGCTTTTCTCTTTCTTGTTCTATGCCACTTAGAAATTATTGAATGTCTGGAGAAGAAAAGTTGCTCAGAATGTCTGGCTCACTTTGTTGTGTTTTCTTCCTTTCCTTAATTTTAGTCTGGTAAATCCTGAGCCTTTTCAAAACTGGAAACTCCCACTTTTTTGGTCTTTCCTCTGCTTTTTTGCCTCTTAAGAACAACTTCCCACAGGATGTTGGGTTAACATCTCAAAGGGAGAGAAAACAAATTTTCTGGTGTTTCTTTATAGAAGGACACTAATCCCATCACAAGAGCCCCACCCTCATGACATCCTGCAGACCTAATTACCTTCCAAAGGCCTATCTCCAAATACCATCCTATTGGAAGTTAGAGCCTCAACACAGAAATTCTGCAAGGACACAGTCTAGTCTGTAGGCCCATATTTTCTCCCACCCCTAGCCACCACCCATTCTGTCTCAAGGTTTCCTTTCACACTGTAGTCTGCATTTTCTAGAATTTTATATAAATTTATTCTTAAAGTCTGTACTTTTTAATGGTTGTTTTATTTGTTCCACTCTGTATAATTATTTTGAGATTCATCCATGTTGTGGGTATCAATAGTTCATTCTCTTATATTACTGAAGAGTATTCCATTATGTGACTATACCATGGATTATTGTTTGTTGATTTGATGAACATCTGGATTATTTCTAATTTGGGTCTGTTAAAATCAAGCTGCTATAAATATTTGTGTATATCAATTTTTGTGGGAATATATGTCTTCATCTTGAGCAAATAACTAGGAATAGAAAGACTGGATCATATGGTAGGTATAAGTCTAACCTAAAACAGTTCTGTCAAACTTTTTTCCAATGTGGTTGCATCATTTTAATTCCTACCAGCAGTGTTTGAAACTAGGTAGGACCCATTTGAATTTTAGCAAGTCTAATATATGAGTAATGGTATTGTATTGTGGTTTTATTATGCATCCCTTAATGACGATTAATGTTGATCAACTTTTCATGTGCCTTTTCCACTCAACAGGTTTTTTTTATAAAGTGTCTATTAAACGTCTTACCTATTTTTAATTATTTTCTTATTATTGAGTTTTGAGAGTGCACACTGTGTTCTGGATAGAAGTCCTGTAGCAAACATGACGACTCAGAAATATTTTATCTTAGTCAGTGGCTTGCATTTTCATTCTTTTTTTTTAAGATTTTATTTTTTTATTCATGAGAGACATAGAGAGGCAGAGACAGGCAGAGGGAGAAGCAGGCTCCCTTCAGGGAGTCTGATGTGGGACTCGATCCCAGGACCCTGGAATCACGACCAGAGCTAAAGGCAGATGCTCAACCACTGAGGCACCCAGGTGTCCCTTGTGTTTTCATTCTTAATAGTTGTCCTTCAGGATAAGAGTTTTTTTATTTTGACAAAGTAAAACCTAGCCAATTCATTCTCTTATAGTTGGACTACTGGTGTTGAGCCCTCCTGCAAAATTTACCTTAATGCAGACTCATACACACACAAATTCTGTGCTTTCTTCCAGAATTTGTACACGTGTAGGGTTTACATTAGGATGTATGATCCATATTGGATTAATTTCTGTATTTGCTTTGAAGTATGGATTGAACTTCCTTTTTATAAGCAAATGGATATCTGATTTCCAGTTCCATCTGTGGAACTATTCTTTATCTATTGACTTCCCGTCTCACCTGTGTCAAAGATTAGTTTTCCATATATGTATGGGTCTATTTCTGGACAGTAAATTCTCTTTCACTGGCCTATTTGTCTCTATTTGTATCAACATTTGTATCATTGATTAATGTGATTTTATAATATGTCTTGAAATTAGGTAACATTGGTTCTCAATATTTGTTCTTTTTCAAAGTTTTTTTGACTATTCAAACTTCTTTGGACTTTCACATGACTTGAGGAATGTCACTTTCTAGAAAAAAAAAGAGTTCAGGTATTTTGATTTGAATTACATTAAATCTACAGATCCATTTGAGGAGAATTGATATTGAATACCCAGCTTGCCAGTCAATGAAGAAATTATACCTTTCCATTTATTTAGGCCTTCCTTTATTTCCTTTAGCAAGGTTCTGTCATTTTTAGCATAAACGTTTTTCAAGTCTTTTGTCAAGTTTATTGCCAAATAGTTCATATTCTCGATGGTCTTTTAGATGATTTTTCATTCAGTTTACCATTGTTTATTGCTAGAACATAGAAATAAAATTGTTTTTTATATGTTGATTTTGTATCCTACAACCTTGCTAAATTCATTATTTCTATCAGCTTTGTTGTAAATTCTGTAACATTATCTACATAAATGATCATTATGGACATTATATCATGAAATATTTTTCCTGTGCCTCCAAAGGAGGGGACGCACAGAAAAAATAATGTATTTCTTATTTATTTATTTATTTATTTATTTATTTATTTATTTATTTATTATTGTATTTTGTATGTGTTTATGTTGTATTGTACATCAGGCTCTTGAAGTTATCCTTCAGCTAACTGAGGCCATTTTCTTTGCTTTCAATACTTTTTTCTCTGTTTCATTTCTAGTTTTTTCTATCATGGTGTCTTCTAGTTTACTAATCTATTCTTTGGCAATAGCTAATCTGTCATTAACCTATCAAGCATAGTTTTCGTCTCATATAGTGTCATTTTCATTTCAAGACAGTTGATTTGGTTCTTCTTTAAAAAACTCTTGCATATTTTAACTTATTAAAAATCTCTTGCATATTTAAACTTTTGAACATACAGAACACAGTTGCAATAACTTTTTTAATGTCTTTTTCAGTTAATTCTAACATTTGCATCAGTTTCAGGTTGCTTTTAACTGATTATTCTCCTCATATCTTTCTGCCTTTTTGCATGCCTGGTAATATTTCTTTTTAAATTTTTATTTATTTATTTATTTATTTATTTATTTATTTATGAGAGAAAGCAAGCGCATGAGAGAGAGAGAGAGAGAGAGAGAGAGAGAGAGAGCATGAGAAGATGGAGGGGCAGAGGGAGAGGGAGAAGCTGAAAGCCCAACTCAGGACTTGATCCCAAGACTCCAGCTGGGATCACCACCTGAGCCAAAGACAAATGCTTAACCAACTGACCTACCCACCTGCTCCATGTGCCTGGTAATCTTTGATTAAAAGTCAGATATTGTGAATTTTACCTTGTTAACTGCTGAATAATTTTTATTCCCATCAATATTCTTAAGCGTTTTTTCTGGGACATGGTGAATTTACTTGGAAACTGTTTTTATCTTTTTGGATCTTACTTTAGGCTTATTTGGGATGGGACCAGAGAATTGTTCAGTCTAGGGTGAATTATTTCCAGTTATTAAGGCAAGATCTTTATGTACACTGTACCTAATGTTTCATGAGTCATGATGTTTTCTTATCTTTTTGGTAGAAGTCAACACTATTTCTTTCCCTGTGTGAGCACCAGGCATCATTATCTCTAATCTTTTAGGACAGTCATTTTTCCAGTGTCAGTTAGTTTCCTTGCATACATTAACTTTCTAGTCCTTGGCTAAATACTAGCAAGGGGTTTTCTGAGGACTCCTGAGTTTTCTCCCCACTCTGGCATTCTGTCCTGTCTAGGTGTTTTGGTCTCCCCACACTCAGCACCATTTCCTCATCTCAGGGAGTCCTGGGTTCTGAATTTGTATATGGTGGTCCAGGGAACATACATTCTAAACCCAGTGGGGGAAGGGGGCAGAACTAAATGATCCCTCTGAAGGGCCACCGGGAGACTTTCAGAGAAGTTCAACCACGGGTTGGTTGGTTAGCAGCACTGTGCCAGTCAGAACTTGGAGAACATTCTAAGGTGACTATGCAAAGTTTGCCCCTTGATCGATATAAAATTGTTACAACAATGATCAACATTCTTTCTCCTTGATTCATAGTCAAACCGAACATGGGCCTTGAATTAGCGTGCCAGAGAGCATGTGAGCAAATTGCCTTTTGATCAACCTATCAAAGAAAACAAAATGTTTCTGACAAAGACAAATCACTCCTGGAACTGAATGCCAGAATTTTGCACTATGATTTTGATTAAATATGGACTCATATTTATTTCTGTCAGGACTTTTTTCTGAAATCCTGCTGGAAGTTCAAGGGACACCATTCAGTGGACAAAATGTTTGTTTCTCACACGCCTTAATCAAAGAGTATATTAAAATTGTAAAAAGCTTGCACATTGTGTTCTGGTTTGGAGGGTACATGAGTGATTCAGGTGTATTAAATGAATCTGCACAGCCACTCTCCATTGTCAAATAAAGAAGTACATGAAAATTACCCATGGCCTACAGAATGTAATCCAAATAATTGAAATAGTATCCTGAAAGCCTGAGGGTGAATAGAATGGCTGCCTTAAGATATTGAATGGCTGCCATGTGAAAGAGTAAAATTATTCTGTTTGACTTAGGAGACATACAGTTCATATTAATGGTTCAAAATTTTCCTATGTTGATTTTGGTTTACTTGAAGAAAAAAATTTCTACCAAGACTATGCCATCTTGGAAAAAGTTTCTTCACATAATAATTATCATTTCGTTCACTCACAAATACTTTATATTTTCAAAGCATTTTAAAAAATATTTTGTTTACTTATTTGGCAGAGAGAGAGAGAGCCAGGGAGCACAAGTGGGGGGCAGGGGGTGCAGTGGAGGGAGTTGGAGAAGCAGGCTTCCCACTGAGCAGGGAGGCTGACATGGGTCTTGATCTTAGGGTCTTGATCCCTGAGATCACGACCTGAGCCAAAGGCAGACGTTTAACCAACTAAGCCACCAGGCACCCTGATTCTGATTCTTAAAACAATCCAGTGAAGTAGACAAGAGAAATAGTGTCAGTGCCCTGATTGACATCAGCTTGTAAGAACCAATTTTGTGCATCTCTCACCAAGTCTATGTTCAGTGGTGTCATGGCAATAGCTTGAAATTGGCCATAGTAGAAGTATTAGCGCTTTGCAAATCAACAAATGCTACAGAAAAGTACCTGTCCCCAACAAATGCTACAAAAACGTATCTTCCAGCCAGCTGTGAAATATTTACTAACACATCATTCGATAAAGATAAATAAGAAGGAGCCTGAGGTTTACAAAAGTGAAGTGATTTCTCCAAAGCCTAGTAGCAAATAGGTGAATGAGTAAATGAATCAGCTTTGCCTTGGGACAGAGGTCAGAAAAACCACTGTCTGAGAGCTTACATCCTGTGTTTGCATGGCCTTCAAACTAAGATTGGTTTTACATTTTAAAAGGCAAAAAAAAAAAAGTATGCAACAGAGGACATATGTCATAGGAAACTTGTCAAAGGCAAGCAGTTTAAAATATTTATTACTTGACCCATTACAAAACCAAGTTTGCTAATCCAGAGCCTCAGCTCTATCATACGCCCTATGGCAGAGACTGCTACTTGTCTATCAAATTCCATCCTCCATATCTTCTGTAGTAATTGAGCTGTAGCTGGACACGTGATTGCCTAGCTAAGCTATATTAATTACCCAGCATCCCTCATGTCTAAGTGGAGCTAAATGATGATGAACTTTCCAAAGGATGAGCTTGGAAGTGGTCTGTGCAATTTGAGTCATTTTTTAAAAAATGAAGATCTCTCTTGGATCACTATGCCTTTACCTTCCTGCTGACTGGAGAATTTGAAGGTTGGAGTAATGATGTTAAAAACTTTACTAAGGATTGCAGAACTTTTCTACTAATCTGGGATCCCAGGATCAATTCGTGAAGCAGAGTCCATTTACTCACCCGGGAATTTTTAAATTTTCCTTCCTTCCTTCCTTCCTTCCTTCCTTCCTTCCTTCCTTCCTTCCTTCTTTTTCTTTCTTTCTTTCTTTCTTTCTTTCTTTCTTTCTTTCTTTCTTTCTTCTTCTTTCTTTCTTCTTTCTTTCTTTCTTTCTTTCTTCTTTCTTTCTTTCTTTCTTTCTTTCTTTCTTTCTTTTCTTTCTTCTTTCTTCTTTCTTTCTTTCCTTCCTTCAGAGAGAGAGAGCTCATGCACACAATCAGTGGTGGGGAGGGGCAGAGGAAGAGAGAGAGAGGGAGAATTTTAAGCAGGTTTCATGCCCAGCATGGAGCCTGATATGGGGTTCAACCTCACTACCCTGAGCCGAAATCAAGAGTCAGATGCTTAACAAGCTGAGCCACCCAGGCGCCCTCCAACTCAAGTTTTTTTTTAATGTGAAAAAGAAATACATTTCTATCTTTTGTTAGCCATTGCATTTTTTGGTCTCTTTGTTATAGTGATTTAGCCTTTATCCTATGATGCTTCCCTCTTCCCTACCTAAAGCTCTTGGCTGTGATACTCACCCTGCAAAAGACTTTCCCATGTCCCCAAATCTCTCTTCAATTACTATTTAAGCTCAATTACTTTGGCTTAAATGCTAGCGACTGGTGAAGCTAACACTTGAAACCAAGTGTTGCAATTTAATTATGATATAAAATAAGTGACTCTATAGTATGTGTGTACTGGAACTTAAATAAAAAGCTCAATATTTTCCCTGAGAGGAAAATATGAACAATAATTTCAGCTAGTCTTACTACGGTGCTCTCCTGATATCTATGCTGGTGAGCAGAAAGGTCATGTTCATGCATTGTTATACTTTTACTGTTATAGTGGGCTTTCTCAGAGAAAATAGTAACAAAATTAATGTCTATGAGCTATTTTAAAAGTGAAGCCAGTTTCAGTGTTTCTTTATTCCACATTCTTGCCAGCTTTTGTTGTCTCATGTCTTCTTGGTGATAGCCATTCTAACAGGTGTGAGGTGATGTCTCATTGTGGTTTTGATTTGCATTTTCTCAATGATGAGTGATGTTGAGCACCTTTTCATGTACCTGTCGGTAATCTGTATGTCTTCTCTGGAAAAATTTCTATTCAGTTCCTTTGTCCTTTTTTAAATTGGGTTGTTTGGGGTTTTTTAGCTATTGAGTTGTATGAGTTACTTATATATTTTGGATGTTACCCCTTTATTGGATATGTGGCTTGCAAATATTGTCTCCCATTATCTAAGTTGTCTCATACACTGTTGGTGAAAATGTTAACTGGTATGGCCACTGTAGGACTCTATGCAGAGGTTCCTCAAGAAATTAAAAAAAGAACTATTTGATCCACCAATCCCATTTCTGTGTATATATCCAAAGGAAATGAAACCATTATCTCAAAGAGATGTCTGTATTCCCAATGTTCATTGCAACCTTATTCATAATAGCCAAGGTATGGAGACAACCTAAGTGTCTGCCAATAGAAAAGTGAATCAAGAAAATGTAACACACACACACACACACACACACACACACACACACACACAATGGAGTGTTATTCAGCCTTTAAAAAAAAAGAAATCCTGTCATTTGCAACAACATGAATGACCTTAGAGGGCATTATGCTAAATGAAATAAGCCAAACAGAGAAAGACAAATACTGCATGGTATCACTTATATGTGGAATTTTTTAAAAAGTTGAATGCAGTGAAACAATGAACAAAAAAATGATTATCAGGAGTAGGGGAAATAGGGAGACCTTGGTAAAATCATAACAAACTTTCAGTTATAAGATGAATAAGTTCTGAGGATCTAACGTGCAACATCATCACTACAGTTGGTAATACTGTATTGTCTGAGTGTAATTTGTTAAAAGAGTGGAACTTAAATGTACTCACCTCCCTCCAAAAAAGTGAAGCAGTGGATATGTTAATTAACTCGATGAGGGGGATTGTTTCACAATGTATACATATATCAAATCATCAAGGTTTCACACTTTAAATATATTACAATTTTGTCAATTATACTTCAGTAAAGCTGAGGAGGAAAAAAAGAGAAGCCAATTCAGTAGGCACTCCAATTTGCTCACCTAATGATGAGTATAGAAAGGATCTTTGGCCTCAAATGAAATCTTCAAATGACTTAAAATAGCTCACCATTCCAATCCTGCTCTCTGAGACCGATCTGTAAATTACATTACACCAACCTGTAATGGATAAAATGTATTTAAAGTAAAGTCATGCTTGTTTGGATAAATGGAAAAAGACTTTTTGAAATGAGAAATGCAATTTTGATTTAATTTGTTGAGGCACTTAATCAATAGATTGTGCAAATTGAAAGAGCACTTTGGCCAAACTTAAAATTCAGATCTTCTAATATTTCCAAGCCCTAGTCTGTATCTTCTTTCGGGTTCTTGAAAATTTTTGCTTTGTTCCCTAGTCTCTAGTTTGGTGGAGCCTATTTCTCCTGTTGTGTTTAGGCATTTAATAGCACAGAGGACAGAACCAATCATTATCTTTCTGCTTCTCTGTCTCTGTTTCTCTCTCTCTCTCTCTCTCTCTCTCTCACACACACACACACACACACTTTTTAAAGGAGGTTGGGTTGATCATAAGGCATTAGAAACTCTTTTGCATTTTATCTAAATACACTCCTCCTGCATAATGGTGTCGAAGTAGGTCATTGAGATGATGTGACTGTCTGTTGACCTTAATGCTGAACCAGGGGAACTGGCGGTTGCTCACCTACTTCTCTGTCCTTGGAATATACATTCCACCAATCATTTCACACCAGGAGCCATTTTAAGAATGTAGCCTTGAGACAGTAACGTGATGTTGAGACACTCTGGACTGTGTATATAACTGAACCCAGCTGAGATACATATTATTAATATATAATTGTATAGAGATATAAACTTTTAATATTCTATTGGGCAGATGCAGAGATCTACTTGTCTTGTGGCCATCCAAGACAAGCCCCATATGTAAGTTCCCTTGTATATTAAACCTGTCACCTACCACTCCAGAGTGGTCTCTTTCTCCATAGTACATGCCAATTTCGAATTTCACCTGGGAAACTCCCAAGTTGTGAACCAACAAGTGTTTACTCAGAGATACAATTTCTGTGATCTGCTGAAAAATTATCTTATTTAAATCTGGTTCAGTAGATTAGATAAGGGTACAAAACCAACTCCATAGGATTAGTCTTCTGGATTAGTTGCTATCAAACAAAGCTAATCTAGACAGCAATCATCATGCTTGCTTCAAACCAAGATTATTAAGAAAAACAGGGATATAATACTCATTTCATCCTTTTACTCATTCAAAAATATTTATTCAGGGCTGAATGATACAGATTGAGATAATACTGGAAAAACAGCAGTGAAAAAAAAAACAGACATGATTTCTGCCCGCATAAGAACTTACCTACTGTGGAAAATAACATCAAGCAAATAACATGTGAGTTGAATGAAAAGCAAGGCAAATGAGCAGCGGGATGCATAGCGGAGTTTTCTCCTTTCTCCAGGTAACCTTGTTAAAAATGAAGATATTCCTGGGAGAGCTGACAGCTAATCTACTAATCAGTCATAAATGATTCAATCTTTAAAGCACTAGGATCAGCTGCATTTTCTCCTGAGAGTAGGGATCAGGAGAGAATGAACACATTGTCTTGGAGTCATGAGCAACTGAAAATGAAGAAAATATTGTGTATGCTAACTTTTTTACCAGGGATTGTGGTGACCAGCTCACATGCCAACAGTGCAAGAATCAATAAAATACCAACAAGTGAAGGAAGCTGGCTGCATGTAAGACGATATAGTGTGGGGGGTTGTAGAGAACTGGATCACGCAACTACAGAGCACAGTTGCCATCCAGCTGCCACTACAGGAGTATATATGGTCAATATTTCCAGATCTTTCAACTGTGAGAAAAGTCAGAAGTCTAGATTGCAATGTAAAATCTCCCAATTTTAAAATGTTGGCAGTTAACTCGTTACATGTTTAACCATTTTTTAAATTATGGACTAAACAAAATATGTATCTGTAGCCAAGATGTGGCCTGGGAGTCACGACTTCACAATTTCTCTTCTATAAGTGAAAAGATTTGTGAAATGAGAGAGATAAGAAAGGAAAATGGACAGTTTTGAAGAGAGTGAAAAGGATGAAAAATGATGAGTTAGCAATGGTTTAAGACACTTCCCAGGTCACAGAGGAAAATATTAACTGAATGGTTTCTTTGGGCAAAGAGCACCCAGGAAATGGAGTTTTGCTAAAAAAGGTGCTAAATGAAATATTTCTGCCCAGAGTAACTACTATCCTCATTTGTGTGTTTATAGTTTCATTGCTTCTTATTATAGTGGGATTACATGTGTAGATGTGTCAGGAAAACAGGACCATGACACATATTATGAGTGTTATGGACTAAACTGTAAGAAAATAAATTTCTGTTGTGTAAGCCACCCAGTCTGTGTTATTTTGTTATTGTGGCCCTAACAGACTAATCCAATGTCAATACATGGTTTATGGTGGCAATCAGATCTTACATCCACCGGAATCATTAATAAGGGTGGATGGAAGAGAATGTCAGAGAATGTGAGGACATTTGAGAAACAGAACACATGTGGCTGCTAATTCATACCATGAAAGATTTAATGGAGAGTTCTATGGAAACTGTCATCTCTGCAATACCTGTTCCGTTAGTGGAAACTGCTTCTCTGAGACCATGCCCAAGCCCTTGTTGATGCACTTGAGCCTGCCACTGATTGGTAAGGCCATTCATCAGAAAGATGAGCTGGCAATGAATGGAACAGAAGAGCAGGACAAGATAGGGTCCTCTAAGCTTCTTTGTCTATCACTATAACTCCCTTCCACAAAGTTCCTAATGTATTAGCTTCTGTTTCACTTCTGCTCTCCAAATGGCCAACTCAAATGAAGAGTTATATAGGGAGGAGGAATCTTGAAAACATAGCTCCCACTTTTAATTGGGAAGAATAGTGCCATGTGGATGACACACCTCCATGCACAGAACAGATCATTAACAAGAAAGCTACTATTTACCTTTGAACTTATAAACAGTAGCATACTATATGTACTCGTCTATGACTTGGTCTTTTCAACCAACATTATGAATCTGAAATCAACCATTTATGAATGCTGCCAGAGTTGCTTTCTTTTTTATTCATATAGAATATACCATTATTTATCCATTCTCCTGCTGATGTGCATTTGGGCTCCTCCTTGTCCATGTCATATGGCACTCATGTGTAAGAAGTTTTCTAAAGGTGTATGTATAAAAGTAGGATTCCTAGATATGTGAATTTTTGAATTTTTCAGATAATGTCAAATTATTTTCCAAAGTAGTTTCCCAAATTTGAATCCCAACGGTAGTATGTAAGAGTTCCTATTACTTCATATTTTGGAAAACAATTGGAATGTGCAGGCTTTTTATTTTTGTAGTTTGGAAGGTATAAAACTGTATTTCATGTGCCTTTAACTCTCAATTCCTTGAACACTAATGAAAACTAGCAAATATTACTGTAATTTTTGAGCTTCATTTTATGTGAAATTCTATTCATAGAGTTAGTCCATTTTGTGTTGAGTCATTTGTGGTTTTCTATGTTTAATCATAGGGGTTATTTATTATATCAGTAGTTTGGCAATTATATGCACTGTTGTAAATATCTTCATTTAATTTTTGACTTGTCTTTATATAGTGTTTTTGATGAACAGACTATCTTAATTTTAACATAATCAAATGCATCTGTCTTTTCCTTTATAGAATTTGTATTTTGTAGATTTATAAAGAAATCCATTCTTACCTGAGATCATAAAGATATTCTTCCATACATTCTTCTAAGAAAGTTTTGATTTTCACATTTAAGCATTTAATCTACTGTGAATTTATTGTTGTGTGTGTGTGGTGTATGGTTTTTGTATTTCAATTGAATATACCTTTATATTTTGTATCTAAAATGGATAAACCTTTATCTCTAAACATTTCTCTCAGCACTATTTCATCACTTACTGAATGGTCATTCCCTTTCCTTTTACTTGCAATGGCACCCCTGTCATGTATCTATCTATCGTCCAATTATCATCTATCTTCTTCCTCCTTTCCTCCCTCCCTCCCAGACTGCCTTCCTCCTTCATTTCCCTCCTTCCTTCTTTTCCATTATGATCCACTGATCTACTTATGTAGCCCTGATCCAGCACCATATCATCTCAATTTCTGTATTTTATATAAACTTTCTAGATAGAGCAATATTTTCATTTTACTTCTTCAGCAGTGTCTTCGCTTCTAGCTTTGCCACATGAATTCCAAGATCATGTTATGTCTAAGAAAAACACTGCCATTACTTGCATTGGAATGCATTGAATCTATAGATGAATATTGGAAGAAGTGACATTTTGTATTGGTTTTCCTATATAAGAACAAAATTAATTTTACCATCTACTTATGTCATCTTTAGTTATTTTTCAATACAGTTTTATAACTGCCACCATAATGTTCTTAGATATCTTTTATTACTTCAACTATAAGTGCCATATATTATGATTTTTAAAAATCTTTATTGAAATATAATTCACATACTATGCAATTCACTCATATAAAGTGTACAGTTCAGAGCACCTGGCTGGCTCAGTCAGTAAAGCATGCAGCTCTTGATCTTGGAGTTGTAAGTTCTAACCCCACGTTGAGTGTAGAGATTAATGAAAAATAAAATCTTAAAAAAAGTGTACAATTCAATGGTTTTTACTATAGGCACAGAATTGTGTCACCATTGCCACAATCAATTTTAGAACACTTTTATGGGGATCCCTGAGTGGCGCAGCGGGTTAGCGCCTGCCTTTGGCCCAGGGCACGATCCTGGAGACCCGGGATCGAGTCCCACGTCCGGCTCCTGGTGCATGGAGCCTGCTTCTCCTTCTGCCTATGTCTCTGCCTCTCTCTCTCTCTCTGTGACTATCATAAATAAATGAAATTAAAAAAAAGAACACTTTTATTTACCCAACCAAAAAATCCCAGTTCTGTTAGTCTTCAAGTTCTAACCTTTTCCATCTGTCTCTGAGGCCTAAGCAGTGACCGATATACTTTATATCTCCTTAGGTTTGCCTCCTCTGGACATTTTATGTAAATGGCATCAGACAATCTGTGGGCTTTTGAGTCTGGTTCTTTTCATTAGCACAACTGTCTCTGTGAGTCCATGCCTTCAGTTGCTCTGGGCATATTCCTAGAAGGGGACTTGTTACATCATGAGGTAATTCTATGTTTGTTTTTCTGAAGGGCCACCATGCTGTTTTCCACAGTGACTGCACTAGTTTACATTTCACCAAACAATTGCAAGCTTTCTAATTTCTCCACATCCTTGCCAACATGTTATTATTTTTTTCAATAACTGCCATCTGTGATGGTTAATTTTATGTGTCAACTTGTCTAGGCCACAGACAGATATCTGGTCAAAAATTATTCTTTTTTAAAAAAGATTTATTTATGTATTCATTGGAAACACAAAGAGAGACAGAGACACAGGCAAAGGGAGAAGCAGACTCCCTGCAGGGAGCTGGATGCGGGACTCAATCTTGGGACTGCTGGATCATGCCCTGAGCCGAAGGCAGATGCCCAACTGCTGAGCCACCCAGGCATCCCTCAAACATTATTCTTTATGTTTCTTTGGAGGTCTGTTTTTAGATGTTATTAAAATTTAAACCAGTAGACAATGAATACATTAGATTACCCATCATGATGTGGGTGGGCCTCATCTAATCACTGGAAGATCTTAATGGAAACAGACTGATCTCCTTTCAAGAAGAGGGAACTCTGCAGCAGAATGCCTTTGGATCCCAACCACAGTATCAACTCTTCCCTGGATCTCCATTCTGCTGGCCCACCTTGAAATTTGTGAACTCGCCAGTCTCCACAATCTTGTGAGCCAATGCCTTTAAATCAACCACACAATCACACCTGTACATCCTATTGGTCCTGTTTTCGTAGAGAACTCGGACAGAAACACCATCCTAATTAGTAGGCAATGGTTTTCATTTGCATTTCCCT
The DNA here is from genome assembly GCF_053574225.1 of Canis aureus. Taxonomy (NCBI): domain Eukaryota; kingdom Metazoa; phylum Chordata; class Mammalia; order Carnivora; family Canidae; genus Canis; species Canis aureus. The sequence goes on along the minus strand of NC_135649.1, from coordinate 34,822,063 downwards.
AATTATTTGTGATATTGATGATACATCCGATTATATAAACTTTATTGGAGTATGATTTACATAACATAAAATATACACGTTATATGCAAACATTCATGAGTTTTGACAAATGTATATATCTGCATAACTGCTGTTATACTCAATACAGAAAACATTTCCATCACTCCAACAGTTTCCCCTTAAATCTTTTCAATCAATTCCCCCAACAATCCTGGCCCCAGAGTCACTATAGATTCATTTGACTTCTTCTAAAATTTCATATAAAGTGAATCATACTTCATATATAGCTATTTTCTTTTTTTTTTGAGTGAGTAATTTTGATTTTTTATTTGTTCTGATGAGATGGGTATTCTTTGGATTTTATTTTATTTTATTTTTTAATTATAAATTTATTTTTTATTGGTGTTCAATTTGCCAACATACAGAATAACACTCAGTGCTCATCCCGTCAAGTGCCCCCCTCAGTGCCCGCCACCCAGTCACCCCAGCATAACATTTCTAAGATACATCTATTTTTTTTTTAAATTTTTATTTATTTATGATAGTCACAGAGAGAGAGAGAGAGGCAGAGACACAGGCAGAGGGAGAAGCAGGCTCCATGCACCGGGAGCCCGACGTGGGATTCGATCCCGGGTCTCCAGGATCGTGCCCCGGGCCAAAGGCAGGCGCCAAACCGCTGCGCCACCCAGGGATCCCTAAGATACATCTATTTAATTAAATGCATCAGTAGTTCCTTCCTTTTTATCACTTAGTATTATTCCTTTGGACAGATGCAACTCAATTTTCTTTTTAAGATTTTAGCTATTTATTCATGAGAGACACAGAGAAGATGGACAGAGACATAGGCAGAGGGAGAAGTAGGCTGTGAGGAGCCTGACGGGGACTCGATCCCAGGATCCAGGATCATGACCTGAGCTGAAGGCAGATGTTCAACCACTGAGCCACCCAGGGGCCCCCACCTCAATTTGTTTACACATTCATAATTTGGTGAGAAAAGTTTGGATTTTTTCTCCAATTTTTGGCAATTATTAATAAGGCTGCTATGAAATTATATCACAGTGTAGTTGATTTCTATTTAATTTTTAATTTTTTATTTAAATTCACTGTGCCAACATATTACTTCCAGTGTTCATCTCATCACATGCACTCCTTAGTTCCTATCACCCAGTTACCCCATCCCCACACCCACGTCTCCTTCTGCAACCCTTTGTTTGTTTCCTAAAGTTAGGAGTCTCTCATGGTTTGTCTTAAAACATGGCAAACATATCAGGAGTAAAAGAGCTATGAAGCTCCAGCCCCTCATTACCCTCCCATGGAAATATTAAAACACAAACAGAAAATGGCTGAACGTATGTTTTGTGAGAAGATATGTATTCTTTAAACTTAGATATATGCCTAGGATTGTAACTGTGGGGTTGTACGTTAAATATATGTTTTACTTTATAAGAAATACCACCTCACACCAGTGAGAATGGGGAAAATTAACAAGGCAGGAAACAACAAATGTTGGAGAGGATGTGGAGAAAAGGGAACCCTCTTACACTGTTGGTGGGAATGTGAACTGGTGCAGCCACTCTGGAAAACTGTGTGGAGGTTCCTCAAACAGTTAAAAATAGACCTGCCCTACGACCCAGCAATTGCACTGTTGGGGATTTACCCCAAAGATACAGATGCAGTGAAACGCCGGGACACCTGCACCCCAATGTTTATAGCAGCAATGGCCACGATAGCCAAACTGTGGAAGGAGCCTCGGTGTCCATCGAAAGATGAATGGATAAAGAACATGTGGTTTATGTATAGAATGGAATATTACTCAGCGATTAGAAATGACAAATACCCACCATTCGCTTCAACGTGGATGGAACTGGAAGGTATTATGCTGAGTGAAGTAAGTCAATCGGAGAAGGACAAACATTATATGTTCTCATTCATTTGGGGAATATAAATAGTAGTGAAAGGGAATATAAGGGAAGGGGGAAGAAATGTGTGGGAAATATCAGAAAGGGAGACAGAACGTAAAGACTGCTAACTCTGGGAAACGAACTAGGGGTGGTGGAAGGGGAGGAGGGCGGGGGGTGGGAGTGAATGGGTGACGGGCACTGGGGGTTATTCTGTATGTTAGTAAATTGAACACCAATAAAAAATAAATTAAAAAAAAAAGAAATAGCTAAAATGGCATCCAAACTGGTAGTAGCATTTTATTAAAAAAATTTTTTAAAGATGGGTATGTTTTACAGGCAACCAATGAGCAGATTAATGAACCATATAACTCTCTTTACTTTAAACTAAAATTTGAGAAATATGACCCAAAATGCATCCTTCTATACTGAACAACATAGCTAAGTACAAATGAAGTCAATGGTGTACCCCATTAGCGTCCTAGGCTGTATACCAATAAAACAAGCCTTCCCTGGCCCTGAACCCCTGCCCTGGGGCAAATGCAGGTAAATGATTGTGCATTGTGTGATGATACTGTTAGGCGAGAACTTTGGTTCATGCAGTTGACTAACTGCCATCGAGGGGGCACTGAAAACCCACACCCTTAGCACCTAAGTCAGTCAGCGATGGTAAGCTTGTGGCATCAGTCATGCCACAACACCACAACACCAGGTAATGGTGTGGTCAGGCATGCTGGTGGCAAAGACCAAGCCCATATCATTGTGCCCATCCAATCCATCGAGCCAGGATGCTTCACCCGCGGGAAGCTTGAGCCTATCCTTGATTTCTGCTACTCTGGCAGAGGCCAGCAGAGAATTGGGCTCTCTGTTTGCAAGTCCACGATATACAGGGAATGGTTGTCAAACAGCAGGGCAAAGATATCTTTAAAGCCAAGCAAGGCCAAGTTTGCTACCTCAGGAGTCTTGATGACCCTGCGAATATCACAACTGGCAAAGCCTCATGGGTAGAGATGCAGTGCCAAACTACAATGTATCTGCCATCAAACTGAAATCCTGGCTGCAGGCAGATACTTCTGTCCTCAGAGACAGACAACATCTTTAAGCACTTACAATTGATTTCTCTCCCAGTTGGCCAAATCTTGATCTCATATTTGTCCACACGTGGGGGTATGTAGTCTCCAGGGCTGTGCAAAAAAGACTTCGCACTTTTGCAAAACCACCTTGGTGACCCATTCCATGCGCCATTGAGTGTTTTCAGGCTTGTCCCAGGAGACAAAGCTCTTATTTCCACAGTGAAATCTTCAGATCCATTCACCAAGGTATCTAGTTCATCATTGTAGTCAATGTTAAATACGGCCTCTGTGTGCCCCCAGAAGTGCTAGGTGCTGGCTCCAGAACTCCATTCCCAACAGGCCACAGTGTTGTCAAAGGAGTCTGTCACAAGCTTCTGCTCATCAAACCTCACTGCTGCACCACTGTGGGTCTGAATGCCATAAATGCACTCCCCTGTGCTCACATACCACAGTTTTGCAGACAAGTCATCTGACCGTGTGCAGAGAAATGCATCTTTGTAGTAGAGCACATACGCTCTGGCACTGTGTCCAATTAATGATGAGGTCTCAAAGGCTTCAAGGTCCTCCAGTTGCCTCTTTCTCAAATAGGCCTTCAAAGCTTCTACCAGTGCAAGGCATCCTGAACAGAATCATCTATGTACCAGCTCAAATTTTTACACGTGGTTTGCGACACCTCTGTATGGGCACTTATCACCTTCTTCCACTGTTTAGACATGAGGCAGCATGTGAGTCAAGCCCGAGGATTGAGCCATTTTAACAAATAAAAATGGAGCTCCTGGGGGAGGAGTTTGAAAAAGTCTCCAAGTTATTGGAGAGATGCCTGAGCTGGACTGCCCCACTCAGACTAATCAGGTGATCCAGAGTTTAATTTTTCTGCCAGTCCCTTAGAGAAAGACATGTAACAGAAATGTTACCAAGCCATGCCTCCAAGTCCCTTCTCTCCATGAAGTTATGGAAAAATTGACCTGAGCAAGTGCCCCAAGGGCCAGGGACCTCGTGCCAGGCTCACACCAAGTAGGTGAGTTGGGCTGCCAGAGCCTCCAGTAGCAGGTCTGCTGGGCATCCCTGGCACCTGCAGGTAGTAAAAGAAAGACAAAGGACTCTGGCACCAGTGGCAACATTTTTAACTTCCACCAGCAATGTACAAGAGTTCTTAATAAAGAATTGTAGAGGCACCTGGGTGGCTCAGTTGGTTAAATGTCTGCCTTCGATTCAGGTCATGATCTTGGGGTCCTGAGATGGAGTTCTGAGTTGGGCTCCCTGCTCAGTGGGAAGTCTGCTTCTCCCTCTAACCTCTGCCCCTCCCCCTGTTTGTGCTCTCTTTTCCTCTCAAATAAATGAATAAAGCCTTTAAAAAAAGAATCTTTATATTTTGGCTAAAATGTTCTCTTAAAGATATATGTATTCAAGTATATCTTCCTATTCTTTTTTTAATATGAAAAAATAAGCTTTATTAATCTGCCTTGCAATATATAAAATTAGTATGCTTGTATAAAAATATGCTCATGAAAGAAAAACAAAACTTTTGGGGGCCTTATTATTTTTTTCCTATTCAGTGGCTTAGCTTTTCACTTTCTTTATGGCACCTTTAAGTATATAAAAGTATGATTTTCAGAATGTCAAATTTGTTAACTTTTTTCTTTTATAGTTCATGCATTTTGTGACCCATTTTTGCCTGTGCCAAGAAAATCTTTTTGTTTGACTAAGGCTAGATAAAAATCGATCCAAAAAATTGTTGGATTACATATTCTGTGGGACAGGAATTAACACTGGGCTTAGTAGAAATGCCTTGTCTTACTGGGGCCCCAGTGATGTCTGGGACCCCAGTTGGAAGACCCAATACCTGAGAATTATAATCCTTTGAAGACACTTATACTAATGTGTAAGTTAATGCCAACTCTCCATTGGGACCTTAGTTTGTATTATCAGTTGGTAATCCTACATATGGCATCTCCATGTGACCTAGAGTTCCTCAGAACATGGTGTCTGGGCAACTATCTCAAGAAAAAGGAAGAACATATATAAACTATATCCATTTTATGACCTACCCCGAAATCACACAACATTATTTCTACTACACTGTGTTGGTCAGAGAAGTTACAATTCCCTACCCAGATTCAACTGGGAGAGAACAGAAACCTCAAAGACTTAAAGACTTTTAAGGAGGAGAGGAGAGGAGAGGAAAGGAGGGAGGGAGGGAGGAGGGAGGGAGGGACATCAGAGGGAGGAGACATCACTCACATTGTAATATACATGTGACATATATTTGCCATGGATCTGCCATTTGCCACAATCTGTCCACTGATCAAAATAATTCACATTTCTCTTACATACAAAATTCACATGTGCCTCTTACAGAACCCCCAGACTCTCATCCCATTAAGTAACAGGTTCAAACTCAAGACCCAATTTCCCACCTAGATCTGTCCTATGTTGGATGAGGCTGCTCAGCTGTCATACCTAATCAACATATACATGTTGTCAAGTATAGCTCCTCTTGATTTGAAAATCTTGTGAATTAAAGAGATGTTATCTGTCACTCACACCCACACACAAACATACAAACGCCAACACGAAATGTTTGACAGCCACAGATTTTCCTTTGCAAAAGGAGGAAAGCATGAGGCATGTTGGAGTCACTGGTCCACAGCAATTTAGGAATCCAGTCAGGTGCATGTTGCTAGTTCTTCGGTTAGGGCTCAGTCCTCCTACTGCCCGGTCATATTTCTTCATTACAGCATCAGGAGGGGTGGTTGTGTTGGGAGCGGCCCTAGGTAAAAACACCATGGATTTCAACTGTTCTTACTAAGTACAGCAAACTTTCTTGAACACTTCTTACATTGTTTAATGCCTTTGACAAATTTCCAGAGTCTTTAAATTGTAGTTGTTTTTTTTTTTAAATAATTTTGTCCATTTTTATTACTGCTTTTCCAGGACAGTAATGACCAAGATGGTCATTCAACATACTGGAAGTCCCTTCCACCTCCGCTTTCTTCATCTTCATTTTTGAAAAAAAAAAAAAAAAAAAAAAAACTTTCACTGAGTAAGGAATTTGTGCTCCACCGTGTTCTAGCTCATATTTTCAATAAGAAATCTATCATCATTCTTATCTCTGTTCTGGTGCATATAATAAGCATGTTCTCTCCTCTAAATGCTTTAAAGATTTTCTCTTTATTGATGTGTTTACATGATTTGATTTCAGCGTAACTTAAGGTCACTTTCTTCATGTGTCTTATGTTTAGAGTTCATTCAGCTTCCTGAAACTGTAAGTTGAATATTTTCATCAACGTTGGAGTCATTGACTCAAATATTCTTTCTGTTCCCCCACTTTCTCCTCTCCTTCAGGAACTCGAATTCCACATATATTGGCAGCTTGGATTTTTTTTATTGTGCATGTATGCCCTATTTATTTTTCCCCTCTGCTTCATTTCAGATAGTTTCTATTACAACACTTGCATTCACTAATCCTTTATTTTGCACTGTCTGCTCTGCTGTTAATAACATTCCGTGTATTTTTTTTATCTTAGACGTTGGGATTTTTTTCTCTAGGAATTTTATTTGGATCTATTTATATTTTCCATGTCTCTATGTAATATATTCAATTTTTCTGTAACTTCTTAAAAATATGGAAATTATACCAATAACTATTTTCATGTCTTTGTCTACCTAATGTATAATATCAACTTGGAGTCGTATATGACTGATAAATGTTTTTCATTGTTAAGTTTCTATGTTCCTTATTTATTGCATGCCTTGTTAATTTTGGCTGGATAACAGCCATTGTGAATTTCATCTTGTTTGGTGATGGATATGCTGGCATTCCTAAAAATGTTCTTAAGCTTCATTCTGGGACATATTTAAATTACATGGAAAAAGTTTTATACCTTTGGGTATTATTTTTATTGTTGTTAGGTGACACGAAAGCAGTGTTTAGTCTAGTCTTACTTATTTTTTCCCGTTCCTGAGTTAAAAACAAAAATGAAAACAAACAAAAAACTTCTGAGAATCTACTCGATGCTCTTAATTATGAGATTGTTCACTCTGGATAGTGGGAATGGGCTTTATGCCTAGCCTTGTATAAGCTCTGAAGATTGTTCTCTGTAATTCTTTTATTATGATTCTTTCTGCAACCTCACACATATGTAATGATCAATATTTAACTAAGTACTCTAGGAGAGGGGTACCTGGGTGGCTCAGTCTGTTAAGTGTCTGCCTTTGGATCAGGTTGTGATCCCAGGGTTCTGGGATTGAGCCCTGAGTTGGGCTTCCTGTTCAGCAGGGAGTCTGCTTCTCCCTCTCCCTCTGTTCCTCTCTGCCTGCTCATGCTTTCTCTCTCTTCTCAAGTAAATATATAAAATCTTTAAACAAAATACTCCGGGAGATTGCTTTGCAGATATGGACTTCTTTGTGCAGTACTCCCTTCCCTACTTGTCCCTATGAATTCTAGCTGCCTTGACCTCCCCAGACTCCCAGCTCCATCTCTTCAGCTCAGGGAGACTGCTGTATTCCACTAGAGTCGCCCATTCTATTCTCTGTGGCCTGGGGATTTGCTCTAGGCACTACTTGGGCAATATTAGGGAACAGATTATTTCTTCTCTGATTCTTGGAGATCAATGGCCATAATTACCCAGTGTCCAGTATTTGAAGGATCAATTTTAATATACTTGCATGGTTTATTTGTTGTTTCATATGGTAAGTCAATGATAAATGTAACTACTGTATTCACCCACATATTATTCATGTTTATTGCTTGAGATTCTTTCATATAATTTTAAATCATCACTGATATAATTTTGCCTTCAATCTGAAGAACCTCCTTTAACTAGTTTTTGTAATCCATGACCACTGACACTGAATTATCACAGCTTTTGTTTGACTAATCTTGTGTTTTCATTGTGCCTTCTAACATTTTTTTGTTGTTTCTTTCAGCACTTACTGAGTTTCACTGTCTTCCGGTATACATTTCTTTTCTGATCATATACCTGCCATCTTTTAAAAAGAATCTTTTCTTGGGGTACGTGGATGGCGCAGTTCGTTGAACATCTGACTCTTGGTTTTGGTTTAGGTTGTGATCTCAAGGTAATGAGATGGAGCCCCACATGGAGGTCTGCACTCAGTGGGGCATCTGCTTGAGATTTTTCTTTCTCCTTCTGCTTCTTCCCTTCCTGCTTATACTATCTCTCTCTCTAAAATAAACTAATTTTTTAAAAATAATTCTCTCTCTTTGTGTATTTATCCTTCTTTTGGTTGATTGAATGACTTTTTTCCTTGTTACTGGTTTTCAGTTATTTGATCATGATGTGCTTTGGTGGTGTTTTTTTTTTCCTGCTTGAAGTTTGCTGAGATTCTTGGATCTGTATTAATACTTCTTTTCAAACCTGGAAAACTTCAGCCATTATTTTCTAAATTTTTTGCCCTTGTTCACTTCTGATATTACAGTCATACATATGTTAACCAGATTCCCTGATGGTCTGCCATTTATTCATTATTTTCTAACATGGTAGCTCAGTTTGGATAGTTTCTGTTTCTGTATCTTAAAGAGTTTATCCTTTATTCTCCAGTATTTAACTCACTGATTTTCTCATCCAGTAAGATTTTCATTCTCAATAATATATTGCTCACCACTAGAATATTCATTTGGCTCTTTTTGCAGCCCTGGTTTCTCTCCTTATTTTCCTGTGTTTCTGGAATTCCTTGGGCATCTTTACAACAGCTGTTTAAAATGTTTGTCTGCAAATTCTACCATCTTTCTAATTTCTGGGTCGGTTCCTATTGACTTATTTTCCTTCAAGTTATAGGTCACATTTTCCTGCCTCTTTGCATGTCTATTAATAGGAATTGGATGCTTCAAGAGTGTGAAGTTTATGCTGCCAAATAGTGGAAATTTGTTATCTTGCTTTAGCCAGTATTGGATTGTGTTATGATTGGCATTAAGTGTACTTTTGGATCAGCCTGATTCTTTTGAAGCCAGTTTTAGGCTTTGTGGCATGAGTTTGGGGTGGCACTTCTCTAGGGCTTGCATAGTCCTGTCTCTAAGGTATGACACCAGTGGGATCTCAACTGAATTATTTAGATGCATGGCAAATTTCACACTAGCTGCTTAGAATCAGACTATTTTGCTGCCCTGGGAAATCTCTGAGAATTGTTGTCTCAGAGCTATTTTATTTTGATTTCACCACGGATTTTCACCTTCTTCATGGGTGTCAGTATTGTGCAACAGACTCGGGGAATCACCTACAAATACTCTAGAACACTTTCTTTGAATAGATCCCTTTTGTTCACAAATGTCAAGTGCCTCAGCCTTCCCAAATGCCAATATCTATCTTCTTAAATCAGTGAAATGTCTATTCTGTGCTTAGCTTTCCACTCCTTGTGCTTTTGGTCCAGAGAGTGTCTCCAGGAAGAGAGACAAAATGATCAGAAAGCTCATCTCATTATTTTCACTCCTCCCCAGGGTAAAAGTCATTCCCTTTCTATTGTCTAATGTTTGTAAACAGTTGTTAAAAATACTTTCCAGCTTTCTAGTTGTTTTAGAAGAACTAGTACCTTTTACATTTATTCCATCAAAAAAACCCACATTTATTCCATCATACTAGAAGCAGAAAATGGAAACTGACTTGTAAAAAATTTCTCTTATAAGTTGTTTGATATTGAATTGTACTTTCTAGTTTTTTGATACTGATATATAGAAATGAACTTCAATGTTTTACATCCAGTAGCCTTACTTTTCTAAGCACGTTCTGATACTTTATCTGTGGTTACTTTTTTAGTTTTTGATATAGCCCATTTTATCATGTATAAATAATAACTTTTTGTTTCAAGCTTTCCAAAACTTACACTTTGTGCTTCTTTTCATTGTTTCCTACACTGCAAGGACTTCTGGCCCATGAAAAATACAAATACTGATAGTGAGCTATACTATCTTGTTCCTGATTTTAAAGTAAACACTACCACCGTTTTTGCCATAATGTCTGATGTGCTGTATAAAGTTCTCTTAAATACTCTATACTGCATTGAGGAAGTTCCCTTCTATCCCTTTGTGTGTCTCAGGTGTGAGTCATATGGCATTTCAGATTACCAGGGGTCAGAAACAAGCTCAAGACCAATTGCTTAGCAAGTAAAGGCTGTAGTACAAACTCCTAATTATACTTAAATTAACCAAGACAAGACAAGTAAAAAAAAAAATCAATGAATCAATATCAATGTCCCCAACAGCAGTGTTCTGAAGTCATCAATTGTCTTGAGCCTGATACTAAATTTATTTCCCAATGGAGGTGTTTAGGTATCCCCAGTTTAGGTCATAAGTAGTATCAGAGTAAAGGTGTCCCTAAACTACAGAGGCAGTCATTGTTGGCTCAGAGAGCAGTGCTTGTGAGCTACGATATAATCAAACACAGTCTTTCCATTTTAGATGGCTAAAGACAAGAAGTGCAATTATCAACTTTATTTGCCAGCTGACCAAACTGAACTATTGAGATAATGCTAGAAAAAAGATACCATTCATTCTTCCTTCAGAAAATGTTTGCTCTGTCAGAAAATATGCTAGAAATGGAGAAATCACAAGAGAATTAAATTCACATAGTCTCTGTCTTTCCTCACAGAGCCTGAAGTCTAATGGACTCATGGCTGATTTAGGTCTATAGTTTTCCTTTAGAGCTGCTCCATTTCTGTTTTGTGACACTTTCTTCCCATTCACATGCCCATTCAGATGGTGCAATGCCTGCCTGCCCAGATATTGGACTGCCCCTCTTTCTACTTTCTACTCACAAAATAAATGTGTGCTATAATCTGTTCACAGAGGTTCCCCAAATTCCTCTGTTCACAGATCACTTAGTGTCTCAATAATTATGTTCACTTTCCACCCCCACCAGACCAAAAGATCTCAATTTCAAACAAATTAGTAGTTAATTTCAAACAATTTGGTAAGTGGTATTTTTTGCAGTTTGTTTCTAATTTCAGTGTAGTTAATATACAGTGTTATACTCATTTCAGGTGTGCAGTATAATGATTCAAAAATCCCCTAAATTACTCAGTGTTCATGAAGATAAGTGTACTCTTAATCGCTTTCACCCATTTCACCCATCCCCCCATCCACCTCCCCTATGGTGGCCATCAGTTTGTTCTCTATAGGTAAGAGTCTTTTTTGGTTTGTCTCTTTTTTATTTTATTTGCTTTTTTTTTCTTAAAATTCCACAGCTGAGTGAAATCGTATGTTTGCCTTTCTTTGACTGAACTATTTCACTTAGCACCATACTCTCTAGATCTATCCATGTCATGGGAAATGGCAAGATTTCATTCTTTTTTTATGGCTGAGGAATATTTCATCATATATTATATATATATATATATATATATATATATATATATATATATACACACACTATACATATATATGTGTGTATACATATATATACTCCATTACATATATATGATATATATCACATCTTCTTTTTCTATTCATCTACTGATAGACTCTATAATTTGGCTATTGTAAGTAATGCCACACTAAACAGAGGAATGCATTTCTTTTCAAATTAGTGTTTTCATATTCCTTGGTTAAATACCAAGTAGTACTGGTATTTAGTAGTGGAACTACTGGATCATATGGTAATTCTATTTTTAATTTTTTGAGGAACTCCCTACTGTTTTCCACAGTGGCTGCACCAGTTTGAATTCCCACCAACAGTGCATGAGGGTTCCTTTTACTCTACATCCTTGCCAAAACTCATTGTGGTTTTTATTTTAGTCATTCTGTCAAGTGTAAGATGATATCTTATTGTAGTTTTGATTTGCATTTCCCTGATGATGAGTGATGTTGAGCATCTTTTTATGTGTTTGTTTGCCATATGTTCGTCTTCTTTAGAGAAATGTCTGTTCATGTCTTCTGTCCATTTTTAAATTTTAAATAGATTGTTTTTTGGTGTTGAGTTGTACAAGTTCTTTATATATTTTGGGTACTAACCCTTTATTGGGTATGTCATTTGAGAATATCTTCTCCCATTCAGTAGGTTGTCTTTTAGTTGTGTTGATTATTTCCTTGCTGTGCAAAGCATTTTATTTTGATGTAGTCCCAGTAGTTTATTTCTGCTTTTATTTCCCTTGCCTCAGGAGACATATCTAGAAAAATGTCACTATGGCAGATGTCAGAGAAATTACTTCTGGTCTCACCTTTCCAGTCAGAGAGTCCCCTTTACCATTTCTTGTAGTGCTGGTTTAGTGGTGATGAATTCCTTTAACTTTTATTTGTTTAGGAAACTATATGTCTCTTTCTTTTCTTAAAGCTAGCCTTTTAGATAGAGTATTCTTGGCTGCAGTTTTTTTCTTTGAGCACTTTGAATATATCATGTCATTCCCTTCAGGCCTGCAAAATGTCTGCTAAAAAATTAGCTTAAGGTATTTGCCTTGTATGTAACAGTTTTCTTTTCTCTTAGTGCTCTTAAAACTCTCTCATCATACTACTATTTGCCATTTATATTATTATGTGTATTGTTGTGGACCTCTTTGGGCTGATTTTGAAGGCTGTCTGTACCTCCTGCATCTGGATTTCTGTTTCTTTCGCCAGATTTAGGAAGTTTTCAGCTATTGTTTCTTTAATAAATTTTCTCTCTCTCCTCCTTCTGAGAACTCTATAAGGCAAATGTTTTTATGCATGATGTTCTGGCTAAGTTCCCTAAGTCTATTCTTATTTTTTATTGTTATTTTTCTCTCACCTGTCAGCTTGACTGCTTTCCATTACTCTGTCCTCCAGGTCACTGATATTTTCTGCTTCCTCTAGTCCATATATTTCATCTAGTGTGTTTTGAATTTCAATTATCAAGTTCTTCAAGTCTAATTTATTCTTTTTTATGATTTCTATTTTTTGTTAAGGGTACCATTGACATCCTCCACTCTTTTCTCAAATCCAGTGAGGGTCTTTATGGCAATTACTTTAAATTCTTTATCAGGCATATTACTTATCTCCATTTCATTTAGGTCTCTTGCTGTGATTATTCCCTGTTCTTTCATTTCAGACATTTTCCTCTGTGTTCTCATTTTTCCTGTCTGTGTCTCTGTGTTAGGAAATTCAGCTTTGTCTTCTGCTTTTCAAAGTACTGTCCTTATGAAGAAGAAGTCCTATAGTGCCCTGCAGCGCAATGTCTCTTGATCACCAGAACCTGGAGCCTCAGGATTGTCTGATATGTGTGTTGAAACACAGTGGAGGGATCACTGTTAGCAAGTTAGGCAGTGAGTGCTGGCATTGCATTAGTTCCTACAGATGTCCATGTGTCTAGGCTGGGGGGTTAGAGTGGGAGACGGTGCCCTAAAGTTCCTTTGTTCTTGGAGAAGTGTCCCAATGATCCCTATTCCTATAGCATGTGCTCTGAGATTAGTAAACAAGTCTTCCTCTCATACCTCCAAAGTGTTTTTCAAACTGCTGCTTCCGTGCTGTATCTCTGCAGGGCTGTTTGTTATGCTGTCTCTTTAAGTGCAGGATTCAGTTTCCTCTTGCCCTCCTGGCTCTTCCATGGGCTTGATGATTTTTTTAAGAAAGATTTTATTTATTTATTTGAGAGAGAGAGCATGAGCAGGGAGAGGGGCAGAAGGAGAAGCAGACTCCGCACTGAGCAAGGAATCTGATTCGGGGCTCAATCCCAGGACCCTGAGATAATGACCTGGGCTGAAGGCAGATGCTTAACCAACTGAGCCACCCAGGTGCCCTGAGCCTGTTGATTTTTTAAGGTTCTAGCTTTTAAGTCCTGCTAATTGTAAGAACTCATGAAATTTGGCCCCTCTGGTTTTCTTTTTTTTAAATTTATTTATGATAGTGAGAGAGAGAGAGAGAGAGGCAGAGACATAGGCAGAGGGAGAAGCAGGCTCCATGCACCGGGAGCCCGACGTGGGATTCGATCCCGGGTCTCCAGGATCGTGCCCTGGGCCAAAGGCAGGTGCCAAACCGCTGCGCCACCCAGGGATCCCCGGCCCCTCTGGTTTTCAAAGCCAAATGTTATGGGGATTCATCTTCCCATGTGGGCTCCCCTGTGTGAGAATCTGTTTCTCTCCTCTTTCCATGCCTGCAGTGTCCCTACTCCCATAGATGGACCTGTAGGTCCATTTATCTCCTGATAGCTTTTGTGCCCTTCCTGCCCTCTTCAGTGTAACTCTTTTACATTTAGAGGCAGAGAGTTGGTTCTGCCAGTCTTTAGGTTGTGTTCTGGGCTATTTACACTATTTATGGGTGTTATCTAGTTGTATCCATGGAATGAGGTGAGCTTACAGTCCTCTTGGCCATCTTCCCTGGAAGTCTTAGAAACTCTTTATGTCCTAACAGCTTAGTGGCAACCTGAAAAAAAACTGTATACATAAATTGAGGAAAGTATATTTATATTTCACTTACTTATTATTCACTTACTTATTATATTGCTTACTTATGTGATACATGTTCCTCCTCAATGTTTTAAACTTTTAAAATCAGCTTGGATATCATCATTTCATGTTCAACATGGTTTTCACATAGTACTTGCTTTTCAATCACAAGAATTGCCAAAATCCCAGCTTAGTAAATGTCTGATGTCATCAGAAACAATGTAGCACAATCTAATGTTGAAATTGTGAAATATCTTGAGCTAGTACTCAGTGTGCTGACTGGTATGTGTCAAATATCATACTGTTTCCCTTTAAGTTTTAAAATATCCCACAGTGCCCCTGTGAATTTCCTGTATCTTCCTGTGGTACACTGGTGTAATTTGGAAACCATATCTCGTGTCCTTTTCCCTGTTTTGAGTGTTCCTTCATTTTACTAATAAATCTGATGAGTAGCCAACTTGGTAATGGATGGCCATGGTTTTAATATACTACCATTCTTGGGTAAATTCTTGTTATAAAAGCAACCTTATGATCCTATTCAAAGTAAAACAAACAAACTCCAAGTATTGTAATTGGGTGGTGAGGAAACAATTTTAGATGTGGCTAGTGCATATCTTGACTCCTTCATTCCTACCTAAAAGTAGGCAACCTATTTCATCCTTCAAAAGAACCACTTCTGTTCAGGTCTACTATTATCACCAGAGAATGTCCAGATTTCCTCTAAAGATACAGTTACTGTAGGGACCAGACCGCTGCACTCACATCATTGGCTCTGTCTGTTACTAACTCTGTGACTTTGCAGGCTACTTAACTTCCTTGTAACTTAGTTTTCCCATTTTTAACATGAAGACAAAAATAGCACTTATTGCATAATCCAGGGGAAAAGATTAAATGAGGTATTGCATATATAACATTTAGAACAGTTCTTGTCCCAATTAAGTGCTCAGTAAGTGTCAATCATTATTATAGGCAGAAATAATAGGGATCAGCGGTCTCCCATGAATGAAAGCTATATGAATGAGTGGATCTATGCCTTCCCTTTATCGTTTGCCTAGATCCAATAATAGGATAATGGATATTATCCAGTATAGGATAATGGGGAATCTGTAGTCTTTAGCTATAAAAAAGTGATCTCAGCAAGTGTTTCTGGTTATATGGGTCATCTTGATTTTTCTGGCTGTTTATACTGACCAAGTTGTTGGCAATATTAATTCATTTTGAGTTATGGGGATAGGACTATAGGTATGTGTACCAGTACTTGATGATCAGCCATATTTGGCTTTGAGAGAAAGAGAGAAAGGGAGTGAAGAGAGGAGTGAGGGGAGAGACAGAGAGGGTGAAAGAGCTTATTAAGGACTGACTGATTGGCATTCAGTTGAAAATAAAGGAGAGGAGAAGGTAAAAATGTACAGATTTTTGAATCCTTGAAAGGGTCTAATGCTAATTGCTCTATCTTTAGATCATTGTTCAGTTTACATTAAAACTATAAATGTGAGGGAAGAAAAAATAAAACAAACTTTGTAACTTGAAAGTCTTGAGTAATATGGTATTTCTATTTTATAATACCCAGGAGTAGAAAGAATCATAAAATCTCTACCAGCTGATATTGGTTTATTCAAAACAGCACACCACCCAAGACAACTGATAATCCCCGGCCTCCTGGATACCCCACTGAATTTTTTAAAGAATTTCCAATAATTTAGCTATATCTTCTTTTTTTAATCACTTGCATATTTCCAGAGAATATTTCAGAGACACTTTTAGGGGAAAAGGGCTACCTTCAGAACATTCTAGTTTCAATTATCTCTATCAAGAAAAAAAAGCACAAGGAAATGTCCCCAATGTCCTTAAAGGCTTGCCCTTATCAAAAATTGTTATATTCTTTTGGGTTAAGGCATTGAAAGTGATGCTAAAACACAAATAGATTCTCTGATAGCAATATTATTGACAAAAATTCACTTAGAAAATCTATGAGGAAAAGGTGAATTGTAAAAGATGTCAGTTTGGGAAAGAGAGTTAGAAAAAGGAGGAAATCAAAGAAAATTCTCGGATCCAGTTAATTTCTCTGGATGTATCCTGAAGGCAATTAGGACGTCGTGGTGGGAGGAGGGTGATGGGGGACAAAAGAGTTATTAATTTTGCACCTTTGTTTCTGGGGAAAAAAGAAGGCTCCTCATTGTCTCTAAATTGGCTTCATTTTAAGGCTATTGCTTTCAGGACTTGATTAATGAATCCAAAACAGATATTTTTTAATCAGTTTTTTAAACAGTCTGTAATGCTTTGGGAAAAAACTCAGTATTTCCCAGAAACATTAAAAAAAAGCAGTTTGTACATTATCAATAAGAATAACTGACAATGTTCCTCCTTCAGTGACTTGACCAAATTACCAACCTGATAGGATTTTTCTTAAGGAAAGCTGAGAAGATGTGTGCTGAAAACCATTATGAATATATTAGCAGAAAGTTCCAAGCCAACTACAAAGTTGAATATTCTATTGACCTACTCGTGTTTGGATCATTAGGATGCATCTACTGAGGAAGAGCCTGGCTGACTATAACAAAGGGAGTGTTTTCCATTCTCTATGGGAGCTTTCACAGGCTCCATGAAAATGAAAGCCGCTTTATGGAAGATGCTTGACCCCTCAAATAAAGACATCTCTGCAAAAGAGACAGGGCAAAGCATGAAAAAGAGGCAGGGCAAAGTCACCCAGGTGCCTCGTCCTAGGCTGCCCTCTTATAAATGTTTAAAGGAGGTGTAAGTTTATTGATAGTGTTCTGTAGTTGCATCATGCTGACATTGGTCTCTGGAGCAGACCTTCTGCGGTTACCTCTTCTTTGAATGTTTATCAGTAGGTGTGGCACTAGCGTCACGAAGGCCTGCCATCTGACTTCCTGCATCATACCAAGCATTTGTAGAGGACTGCCATGGACTAAGCACTGAGCTAAGCACTTTACATGCATCATAGAGCTCATTTCATCAGACCCACAGCTACATAATGTAGCCGCGTGATACTTCATATTGGTCTCTGTATTACTGAGGAAGAAACCAAGGTGAAGTCATCTGTTCAGGTCACAAACAAACCGGTGGCAGGGCAGGGATTTAAACCCAAGAAGTCTGGTTGCAGAACCTATTCCGCTGACCTCTCACCTCACTATATCAGAATACATAACCAAATCAGTTTGATTTCTTTGAAAAATGGGATTTGAATGTATATATCACTTTTTTAGAGATATAAAATTCAGAAGTTTAGAAATCTAGAACGTAGAAATGATTTAATCCACCCCTACTCTCTGTTCTTTTACAAGTAGGGAAAAGGAGGCACAGAGAGGAAAGGTGGCTTCATTTGGGGTTGAAAATATATGGTTGCTATGGCTTGAATGTTTGCATCCCCCCAAATTCGTATGTTGGAATCTTAATGCCCAATATGATGGTATTAGAAGGTGGGGCCAAGGCACCTGGGTGGCTCAGTGGTTGAGCGTCTGCCTTCGACTCAAGTCATAATCCTGGGATCCTGGGATCGAGTACCACATCAGGCTCCTTGCAGAGAGCCTGCTTCTCCCTCTGCCTGTCTCTCTCTGTGTGTGTCTCTCATGAGTAAATAAATAAAATCTTAAAAAAAGAAGGTGAGGCCTTTGGAGGTGCCCAAATCCTCAAGGTGAAGTCCTCATGAAGAAAGTTAGTAGTGCTCTTATATGAGACCCCACAGAGCGCCTTAGACCCTTCTACCACATAACGACATAATTAGAAATCTGAGACCCAGAAGAGGGCCCTCATCTGAGCACACTGGCACCTTGATCTCGGATTTCCAGCCTCCAGAGCTATGGGAAATTAATTCCTGTTGTTCATAAACCACCTGGTGTGTGGCATTTTGTTACAGCAGCCTGAATGGGCTAAAACAATGGGAGAGCCAGGATTAGATCAGACTTATGGCTCTTGATGTTCTCTGTATTATTCTGTCACGATTTTCCCCCTTCTTCCCTTCCTCTATTCCTCCTTCCTTTTCTTCCTTCCTGTTTCTCATTCTCTTTTATTCCTTTTTTCCTTCTTCCGTGTGCCCTTTGAATTTGTGTAAACCAGCATGTTTAAATGGCTGCACTGAGTACACTATAATTTCTTTTCTAGGTGTCTAGTTCCAGGTAAAGGCAAGTGATCCAGGGTAAATGGAGGAGCAGGAATAAGCAGTGTCCCTCAAAGGACAGAAGGTACACAGATCGATCTTATTACTGAGAAAAGCCACCATATCACACAGAACCATAAAATACTGTTTTATTTTTTCACTTTTAAGAAACCATCTTCTTCTTAACCTTATTAAAAGATTATTTACTTACAATGTTGTGCCCCCATTTGGATCACAGTTTGAGGCATGTTGAGATATATAAACTTGTATACCAACCTCCACTGTCAAGATATGCAGTACTCCCATCATCATGGAAGATTTCCCTGTGCCCCTTCTAGTCAATATCCTTCTCCAGCCCTCAGCTCAGAGAATCACTGTTTTTTCTGTGATTGCAGATTAAATTTGGCCTTTAAAGTGCTTTATAAAAAATGGAATCATAGAGTAGTATTATTTTTTTTCTGGTTCCTTTACTTGAGCATAATGGTTTTGCGGTCCATTTATGTTATTTTGTGTATCAGTCACCCATTGTTTTTTTTCCTCAGCATGATTCCATTGTTGTCTAGACCACAATTTGCCTATCCATTCACCATTTGATGGATATTTATTTGGGTGGCTCACAGTTTTTGGCTAGGACGAATCAAGATTTCATGAACATTCATGTTCAGATTTTTGTATGAATATGTATTTCATTGCTTTCCAATAGATTTCCGTACAGTGGAATTGTTGGGTTCCATGCTATTCATTTAACATTTAAGGAGCTGTCAAATTGTTTCCCAAAGTGGTTGTATCATTTTATGCTCCCACCATCAGTGCATAAGAATTACCTTTGCTCAAAAAAAAAAAAAAAAAAAAAAAGGATTACCTTTGCTCTACATACGTGAACACTTGGCATTGCCATTCATTTTTTTATTTTAACTATTATGAACTTATCTTCTTATTACTGACTTGTAAGGATTCTTTACATATGCTAGATACAGATTCTTTGTCAGAAAGAAGTATTGTGAATAGCTTTGGAGCTTTTCTTTTCAGTATTATAGGTGTTCTTTGAAAAACAAAGTTTTCAATTTTGATTAGATCCAATTTGTTAATTTATTTTTCAGAGTTCATACATTTTGTGTCCTTATATCAGAAAGGGAGACAGAACGTAAAGACTGCTAACTCTGGGAAACGAACTAGGGGTGGTAGAAGGGGAGGAGGGCGGGGGGTGGGAGTGAATGGGTGACGGGCACTGGGTGTTATTCTGTATGTTAGTAAATTGAACACCAATAAAAAAAAAATGCTTATTTACCCCAAAAAAAAAAAAAAAGAAAACTTTGCCTTCTCTAATAAGACTTTTCTCCTAGGTATTTTTTCCAGAAGTTTTATAATTTAAGCATTTACATTAAGGTCTGTGATACATTTGAGATAACTTTAGCATATGGCGTTAGGTAATTTTCAAAGTGATTTTATTTCCATATGGATAGCCAATTGTTTCAGCACCATTTATTAAAAAGACTTTCCTTTCCCTACTGATTTATATTGGCACGTTTATTGAAAATAAATCAACCATAAATGTAAGGGTTTATTTCTGTACTTTATTCCATTTATCTGTCTTTCTATCCTTATGCCAGTATCATTAATGCAACTTTTCATAAGTGTTGAAATTTGGGAATGTAAGTCCTCCAACTTTGCTTTTGATTCATCTCTTTATCCTCTTTTCAATTTCCAGCCTTCATTTAGAATAACTAATTATTTATTTAGGATTTTATTTGTCTCCACAATTAGCTTATTAATTAACCATCTGTGTTTTACTCTTATAATCATTGCTCTAAGTTTTATAATATATACCTTTACCTTATCATTGTCTAACCTCAAATAATACTGTATTACTTCATGTCAAATATAAGAACCTTTCAAAAGTAGGCTTCCATTTCCCCCTTCCTTCCTTTGTACTAATATTAGTACACATACACTAATTAAGATACATATACTAAGATACATATTATATACTGTATATATGTACATATAGTATAAAGTAATATATGCTCTATACACATAGTATATACTATTCTATACTATACTATATGATGCTATACTATAGTGTATATACTATACTATATTATGTGTACTATATACACATAGTATAATATAGTATATATTACTATATTATATTAATTAGTATATATTATATATATAATCCAGTCATGCGTCTATTAGAATACTTGATATTGTGTCATGTTTTACTTATGTTATCTTGACTTATAAGTCTTTGTACTGTGCTTTGTGTTGGATAATTTTTATTGCTAGATCTTCAAGTTCATGTATCTGTTTTCCTATAATGTCTAATTTGATATTAATCTCATTTAGTAAAATATTAATTTCCAATATGGCATTTTCACCTCTAAATTAAAAAAAATAATTTGCTGTTTTCTCATTTTCTTTATATCCTTCTTTAAATCACTGGATATATTAAGCATATGGCAGACATTTTAGTAACTTGCAGATACCTTGCTCCTTTCTCTGATTGTTCTATAGTTTTTTTGTGGTGGGTCTACACTATCCTTTGGACCAGAGCTAATTTTGTCCCACTACTAAAGCCTAATCCTAGGGCCCATGCTGAATGCTCTGTGTTGTCAGTGAGGTCTCTTCACCTTGCTTAATAGGAACTCAAATGATCCCTTGCCCTGTGTGAGCTCCGGGATAGTTTGGCTTACAGCACTTGTAATTATTTTTTCTCGAGAAGTTGTACTTTCCAGACATCGGGGGATTTCACCTTATATGTATGCAAATGAACATTCAGCTACTCATACAAATCTCTAGATGTCTTTTTCTTTGTAGCTCCCTCTTTTGCAGTATTCTGCCTTTCAAATTCTAGCTACCTCAGCCTCTTAAAACTCATATATTATTTTATTGAACTCAACAAGTACACCATGCTCTGTTTGAGTTTCCCCTCCCTGCACTGAGGCCCAGAAATTTCCTCCTGATAGAAAGCCAGGTAATTTTAGGGCTTAGCTAAGCTCTTTTTCTTTTTTCTGGGATCATAATCCTATGTTATCCATTTCGGTCTAATAACTGAAAACAGATGTTGCATATATGTGATCCAATTTTCTAATTTTTTTATGGCTGGAAGTTAATTTTATATACCTTTACTCCCTTATAGCCAGAAGCAAAAACTGACATTATCTTTTGGGGAAAAATTGAAATGCTCCAATATGGAATGTATATATTAGTTTTAAAAGATGCCTTCTGGAAAATGATGGAGTAGGGAACTACAGGATTTCATCTCCACAATAACAACTAATGAGCTGGTAAAAACTGTCATGATCAACTTTTACAGAACTCTGGAATAGAGTAGAATTTTTGAAACAACCAAAGTAAGGCTTAATGAAGTAAGAAGGTGCTGCCTTGCAATAAAACAGTAATGTGGCATTTTAAATAGCCAACTCCTAGACTGAGAGTGGCCATGAGGTAATGGTGCAGGTTGCTAGTATCAGAGTGAATGATAAAGACCTTATTCTTAAAGAATTGTGGTTGTCTTATTTGAGCTGCCTGATGGTTCATGAAGGACAAACCCATGAGCTTGCATCTGTTTTGCTTAATGAGGAGTGTTCCCAGGGCAGGGATGGCTTTTTGACTGGAATTTTCAGAAGTATTTAAAGGTGCAAGTTTTAGTTCTTGGCAGATTGTGGCGAGAAACAAGAGTTGGGGCAAGCAGCAGGCAGACCAGAAAACCTGGGAAAGATGATGTTAGGAAAGAAGATATGAGATGGAATAAGGGATTTTTAAAAGGCCCTATATATACCAAAAATTAAAAATGGCCATGGGTATGACCAAGACTGCCCACTTCCTCAGGGAAGTCCAGAGAAAACCTAATTATCACCTTTTGCTGATCTAAAGACTCTGTGTAAGCAGGAAGTGAAAGCTAAGGCAGAGTTATCAATGGCCTAGAAAAGTCCTAACACTTATTCAATCTGTAAAGACTGGAAGATTTATTTATTTATTTATTTATTTATTTATTTATTTATTTATTTATGCTTCAGATTTTTTTTAATAAAAAAAACTGTCAAAAAACTGTAGCTGACCATATGACTAATGGAAGACAGACTTCAATGATCACACATGACAACGATTACAGATTTTACCAAAAAAAGTTTTAAAAAGTCACTAAACAAGTAAAAAAGCCATTAAAAATGGCAAAACAAACTCCAGAGAGGGAAGGAAATGTGATTTCTACAGTTTCCACATTATAATGTTCAAAATTTCAATTTTCAATAAGAATAACAGGGTATGAAAAGAAATAAGAAACTATGATTCATTCACATAAAAACATATAGAAATAAAAACTGTGAGGAAACCCCAGCACTGGACATATTAGAAAAGGAAATTAAATCAACTGCTTATATACATTCAAGGAACTGAAGGAAACCATAAACAAAGAACTAAAAATAAGCCAAAACAATGATGTCAAATAGAAATTGTCAATAAAGATATAGAAATTATTAAAAAGGATCGGAATAGAAATTCTAGAGCTGAAAGGTAAAACAATTAAAATTTAAAATTCGCTACAGGAGCTCAACAGCAGATTTGAGCAAGTAGAAGACTAGCAGTCTTGAAGATAAATCATTCAGCTATCCACTAAGGAGTAGTGCTCATGCACTGCTGGTTGGAATAAGAATTAGTGCAGCCACCATGGAAAACAGTATGGAGATTCCTCAAAAAATTAAAAATAGGAGTGCCTGTTTGGTGCAGTCAGGTGAGTGGCTAGCTCTTGGTTTCGGCTTAGATTGTGATCTCAGGGTCATGAGATCAAGCCCCATGTGAGGCTCCACACTCAGCACAGAGTCTGCTTAAGATTCTCTCTCCTTATCCCTCTGCCCCTACCCACAACATGCACTCTTAAAATCTCTCTATTCTATCTATCTATCTATCTATCTATCTATCTATCTATCTATCATCTTTAAAGAAAAATTAAAAATAGAAGTACTATATGAACCAGCAATTCTACTTCTGGGTATTTATCCAAAGAAAATGAAAATGAACTAATAAAGATATATGCATCCTCATGTTTATTATAGCATTATTTACAGAAACTAAGACATGGAAGCAACCTGTGTCCATTGATGGATGAATGGATAAAGAAGATGTGGTATATATATTTAATGAACTATTATTCAGCCATGAAAAGAATGAAATCTTGCCATTGGCCACAACATGGTTGAAACTTGAGAGCAGTATGTGAAAAGAAATAAATCAGATAAAACAAATAACCTTATCATCTCACTAACAAGTAGAGTCAAAAAAATAGCAAGCTCACAAATACAAAGAACAGATTTGTGGGTGCAGGTGTGGGGAGTGGGTAGAACGGGTAAAAGTAGTCAAAAGGTAGAAGATTCTAATTAAAAATAAGTCACAAGGATGCAATGTACAGCATGGTGACTGTAGTTAATAAAGATATAGAAATTAATACTGTATTGCCTATTTGAAAGTAGCTAAAAGAATAGATCTTAAAAAGTTCCCATCATAAGAAAAAAATTGTAATTACCTATGCTAGTGTAAATTAACTAGACTTATTGTGGTGATCATGTCACAATTTATTCAAATATTGAATCATTATGTTGTACATCTGAAAGTGATGTTATATGTAAATTATACCTCAATTTTCTTAAAGGTGAAGAAATTAAAGGGTATATTTAGATACTTTGGAAAAAAACTCAGTTTATCTGTTTTTTCATTGGTAAATTTAATGTTACAATTTCTTATCATAATATGAATTTGTGTTAAACTTTTAATCTTTCCATATCAAGTATTTTGATATATTGATAATAGTTGAGTTTGTACACTGCACATGTATTGTCAGAGCTGTCACTGTGAAGCTAGCTTAGATATTACTAAAAGTGTACTGCAGCCACAAGCAGAATTACCATACACACGTGAAGACAAAAGATTATTTAGGGTGTTACCTCAACCTTTAGTTAGCTTGATCAAGAAAACAGAGAAGACTCAAAACTACTAAGGTCAAGTTGCACCTGGATGGCTCAGTGGTTGAGTGTCTGCCTTCAGCTCAGGTTGTGATCCCAGGGTCCTGGGATTGAGTCCTGCATTGGGCTCCCCGCGGGGAGCCTGCTTCTCCCTCTGCCTATGTCTCTGCCTCTCTCTATGTATCTCTCATGAATAAATAAAATCTTTTTAAAAATGATTTTAAAAATTGCTAAGATCAGAGATGAAAGCAGGGACATTACTACCAACCTTATGGAAATATAAAAATGAAAATAATTTTGAGGGCATCTATGAATAACTACATGTCAACAAATCAGATAGCCTGGAAGAAATGGACTGATTCTCAGAAAGACACAAACTACTGAAACTCACCCAAGAAGACATAGGATGTTGCTCCCATCTGCACGTACTAGAATGACCTATATGCTATAACAAGGGTTTAAACAAAGTGCTTGGGCAAGGGGTTACTTTAAAAAGACAGATTGATTTCAACTGAAAGAATCAGGGTGAGTTTAATATGTGGCATGGAGGTGAGCTGCAATGAATAAAATGAATTTCGTTAGATGGAAAATGTACTTCAGGTAGTGGGAGTAGCTGTGAGTAAATACATGGAGATTTGAGCTTATGCTGCTTGCTTGTTAAACTTTGTGGGCAGTGTGGTTGTAGTCTGTGTGTGTAGAGGGCTCCAGTTGGAGATGAGATTTAAAAAAAAAAGTATGTTGGGACTAGTGGATAAAGGGAGTTAAAGTGCTGTATTTAGAATCAAATCTGAATGATATGGTGAGCAATCCATACTTTTTTTCCTCAGGGGAATGAAGTGATATGATTTGTATTTGTAGACACATGCTTCTATAGGTAGTGTAGAGGATATATGATATATTTAAGGGGACAAGACACAGTAAGAGGTATTAGATTAACATTAGTGAGAAATAATGAGTACTTGACACAAGACGATGGTAGTATGAATGAAAAAGATAGTTTTCTTTATTTTTTCTTGTTTTATCTCATAAAACAATGCTTGAGAGATTGCTTTCTCTGGAGACAAACTGTATCTTTGTGTCATCTACAGAGTGATTATGCCCAAATGAGTTTGGCCTTATATATTATGAGTATGTGAAGGAAGTCTTATTCCTGTCTACTTAGAGGTTAGCCTCCAAGAAAAAAATAAGATGAAATGGAGATCCATTTGTACCTTGTTATTCTGAGCTTGAGGACATCAACCATGACACTTTTGAACATGATAGATTAAAAATAAGAGCCCTATGGAGGCTTTGGCTGGGTCAGTAGAGCATATGACTCTTGATCTTGGGGTTGTGAGTTTGAGCCCCACGTTGGGTGTAGAGATTACTTAAAAATAAAATAAAAAGTAAAAAAAAATAATTAAGGGCCTATGAATACTTTGAAGGTACAGCCTGTATTTTATATTAATAATTTAATGCAAAGCTTGTTCAATAGTATGAGTATAGTAATTATTTTTTCTTAGTGAATAATTAAAAACTATGAACTTCTCTAATGGTTGTGGTTTATAATTACAGTAACCACATGTTATAGGTTTTCTGGAGCAGTTCCAAGTAAGGCAGCCAAAGTTCAAAACACCTTTGCAATTTTCCTCAGAAACCCTGCATATCTGGGCCTTCCTTCTGTTTTTTTTTTTTAATTTTTTGTTGATTACATTACTAAGCACAGAACCAGAGCAGTAAACATCAACCCCCACCCCTTTGTGGACAGGTACATCTAAAAATGATCAAAATGTATAAATGAATTAATGTGCCACAATTATTTGACTTATACTAGGGGAACAAACAAGTTCCCTACGTCATCAGAACTACCCACCAAGCTCAACAGAATCCAATGATGATAAATCAAATTTAGAGTGGATAGATCTCAAGAAAGAAAAACACGCAAGTACCTAGAGGTTTGTTGGGCATCTGTTATTGTTTTGTTGGTTGTTTTAGTTGTTTTTGATGACTTGCAAACACTAAAAATGATTGATATGAGAGAAAGTAATAGGACATCTTACCTACGATATATTCATTTTCCTTCAGCCTTACATTTGACAATCCTTCTGATGGAAATCAACTGAAGACAAATCAGACCATGAATGCCGTCTTCTCCCCGCCACGCTGGCGGCGGCGGCTGTGGCTCTGGCTGTGGCGGCGGCGGAGGAACCCGCCACGCACCAGCCTTGCTCCCGCCCCACTCGGAGCCGAAGCTGCAGCCGGGCGGGGGCCTTGGGGCCTGAGGACGGAGGTGGAGGCAGCGGGGCCACCGCTGGAGCCGGGAGACTTTGTGCAGCTGCCCGTGCCCATCATCCAGCAGCTCTCCCACTGGGACTGCGGCCTGGCCTGCTCCAAGATGGTGCTGCGGTACCTGGGCCAGGTGGACGACAATGAGTTTGAGAGTGCCCTGCGGGAGCTGCAGCTAACCAGGAACATCTGGACCATTGATCTGGCCTACCTGATGCGCCACTTTGGTGTGAGGCACCGCTTCTGCACACAGACCCTGGGTGTTGACAAGGGCTACAAGAACCAGTCCTTCTACAGGAAGCACTTTGACACAGAGGAGACCCGGGTGAACCAGTTGTTTGCACAAGCCAAGGCTTGCAAGGTGCTCGTGGAGAAATGCACAGTGAGCGTGCAGGACATCCAGGAGCACCTGGCACAGGGCCACGTGGCCATCGTGCTGGTGAACTCTGGGGTACTGCACTGCGACCTTTGCTCCAGTCCTGTCAAGTACTCCTGCTTTGCCCCCAGTGGCCACCGCTGCTTCTGTGGCACCCCTGACTACCAGGGCCACTTCATCGTGCTGTGCGGCTACAGCCGGGCCACGGGCTGCATCTTCTACAACAATCCAGCCTACGCCGACCGAATGTGCAGCACCAGCATCAGTAACTTCGAGGGAGCCAGAACCAGTTACGGCACAGATGAGGACATCCTCTTAGTCTACCTGGATAGCTGACAGCAGGAGCCTGGCGTGCCCAGGCCCTGGCTCCCCACCCTGCCCCACCCTAGCCTGGCCAACTCAGGAGGCCTTGGCCCAGGCCCCGAGATGCTCGGGCTTGGATGCAGAACTGCAGCCTTGGCCTGTGTGACAAAGCCCCAGGAAATTCTTGACGCTGGAGGCATGCCTGCTTTGTCTGCCAGCGTTGCGTGTGTCATCTTGCCACTTACCTTACGCACCTGCTGGTTGGTGGAGGTGTCCCCAGAGCATCTGAGTAGAGCTTCTCCTAGGACCCCAAGCCTGACTTGAACTGTGCCCAAGGGACTTCCAGCCCTGTGGGTGCCCTTGTTGCCTGCATACCAGATCCAGGGCACAGGAGAAGCCTGAGCTTGTCTCCCCACAGATCTGGGGGCTGAACGCTGGAGATGCCACTTGTCAGGATGGTATCCACGTGTTTGGAGACCATGTAGCCAACTCTGGCCCCCAGGACTGTGGGCTGCTCCAGGCCTTGCTAAGAACTGCCTACCCCCAGAAGTGCTACAGACCTCCCTGGGCCCTTTGGTGGATGCCACCACTCCCTCCCGCCACAAGATGGGAACCCACCCAAGTTCCTGTGGCTGGTTGTGAGGCCTCTGGGCCCTGGAGATGGCTGGGCCTCAGGCCAGAAGGACCCTGGGCCCCGTACCCCTCACCCTCTAGGTACCATAGCACTGTGGAGTAGAGGGCCCTCAGGGGAGTAGACAGGGCCCTGACTCTTGCTAGCTGGCAGTGCTGAGTGTACAAGAATGCCTGACCCAGAAGGCCAGACACAGCCAGCCACCTGGGTCCCAAAGATCCCCCCTAACCCATGAGGCCTCCTGACACTAGCATAAGCCCTGATAGTGGGGCCCATTATCCGGGCATGGGGAGCCCCAGGCCTCACAGGGCTGAGTGCTGGGGTGCTAGGGCCTGCTGTTGAGGCCATGGTGGGAGACAGCCGTTGGCCTCCCACTCACCCTAATATTCATGCCAGGACCTTTTGCACAGAATGTTGAGGCTTTTCCGTCTTGACAGAGAAGGATGGTACCTGCCCAGGATCACACAGCACTGCACATAGCATGGACTAGAGCTGTTTCCTACTTTTTAAATTTTTTTTTTCTTTTCTTGGGGGGTGGGGCTTGTTTGGTTTCTTTGAGAATTAAGTTTTTCCACTTGTGGGGAGTGAGAGTTACCCTCAAGTAAGACAATAATAGATTACAGGTACTTCGGAACCACTGACACCTCTCTTCACAGAGCAGAGAAGCCAGCCCAAGTTCCCTTTCAAAGAGAAAGGGACTCACAGCTGAGGATGCTGAGTGCCAGGGCCCCTCACCCTACCTTACAGACAAAATCTGGCCATCAGTCTGGGGAGAGTTTGTCCAGGACAGTGATGGGGTTGGGTTTTGAATCCAGATCTGCTCTGAAAAACAAAGGGAACTGGATCATTCCCAAAGGAGACAAGGACACCCACCCCTCATGAGCTGTCTGGTAGAGGAGCAGGGCTGCCCCAGCAACCACACTGCCCCGTCCCCCTGCGTCTTGGTCTCTTGTTGGCCAAGGCATGATGCAGTGGCAGCTGCTACCCCTCTGGACTGCAAACAGGCTCAGCATCTTCTCCCAGCAGCCAGCTGGCACCTCCCCACCATGGCTGCTCTGGGGGCCAGAGACGGGCTTTGCTGAAGAAGGCTGTCAGAGCACCCAGCCTATTTGCTCCTCAACACCAGATGCAGCCTTTGGCCCAGAGGGAGGTGCTGTTAGCTGGTTAGCTAATAGGTTAGCCACCTTGGTGTCGGAGATTAGCAGTGTCTTCAGACTGTTCTTACTCTTTTGCCTTAATGTTGGGTGGCCCGAGATCCCAGGGAGCTCCAGTTTCATACCCAGGAATACCACGTGTGGCAGCTGTGGGATTTGGAAATCCTCAGGAAGGGTCTGGCTAAAATTGTGGTGAGAATAGACGCATCAAGGAAAGCCATGAAGAAGTGACGCTTTGGATGACTGGTGGAACTGTCATGGAAAGCAGCCTCCACAGAGGGTGGTCACAGCATCTGAGTCCCCGGGGCCAGCCACATATTAGAGGTCACCCTCTAGAAGATTAACAAGAAAGCTACCTGTGCCTGCGATAGTACCGTCTGCCTGGGAGGGTCATGGGAATGGGATGCAAATGCAAACCTGTTCTTGCACATGTCATGAAAACAAGGCTGGAGAAAACCCAGGCTTCAGGAACGTCTGCCCATGGCACGTGGCACCCATGACCCCTGCCCACATGCAGGGAGCCCAGCAAAGCCACACTGGACAGTTGGTTTTGTTCACTCCAGCCACACAGGGACAAAAGGGATCTTTTGCATTGCAGAGATTTTCTACATATATATTTTTTGTTTGTAATGAGCCATTCTCAATAAACATTATTCTCACTGCAAAAGAAAGAAAGAAAGAAAGAAAGAAAGAAAGAAAGAAAGAAAGAAAAAATGAATGCCTGTACTTTTGGTCCTGAATAATCTTGTTATTTCTGAAAGCATAAAAATCATGGCCATTAGTAATACCATCTCTAGGCAGCTCTAAATTAAAAAATGAAAAACACATTTTGATTGGTATGTAGGCTGAAAGTTCACATTTGGGGCTCTGTGGAAGACAGAGAAGGGTTACATGAAGAGGAGAGGAGGATGAGAGTTCAAGAGGTATCTACCAATGACATTTAAATGATGGCAAAGCTATTTCTGAAACAACAGGGTAAAAAAGACGTGTTGCAGACCGCGGAAGAGAATGAAAAACCCTGTGAAGAATCTAACTCCTGCATTTCCAGAATGAAATGCAAGAACTAATTGACTCAATGAAGAGCTTGCTTTTCAGAATACTAACGGAGACTTCTCATTTTCTGCTGCTCTAGCTGACAGATTTCACATTTTTACTCAACTGGTGTATTAATAAAACAATGTACTGTGTGGTCTCACTTTCATGGGCTTCTTGTTGACATGTTGACATGAATTTTCATTATTCTTATTATTATGCAACCTGAACACCCCTTTGGTTCTTTTCCATGAGTTCAAGCTGACAAGAAAGATTTCAACTGTCTGAATGTAGATTCCCAGAAAGGGGAAAAAAAAAAAAAAACTTTGTCAATAAGGGTTATAGAGGGAAGTTTAACTTCAATGGATAATTGGAAAAGAGAGGGAGTGTAGCTGCCTTATATATGAAAAATGAAAGGAACTTAGAAATAGAGAGAGAGAGACAGAGAAACAGGGACAGAAGAAGTGGGAGAGAGAAGAGAGGGAGAGAGAGAAGGGAAAGGAGAGGTAAGAAAGAACAGAAAGAAAATGAAGAGAAAGAAGGAAGACGGCAGGAGAGAGAGCGAGAGCGAGAGACAAGGAAGGGAAAGAAAGAGCTGTTAAAACTGTCAAGGGGGTAAAAAGGGAAGGCATTGCCTTTAAAACAGCAGAGTTTCATCTTCCTTTGGCAGGAGGATGTAGTAGTCATTGAGGAGGATTTCTCCACGGGAGGCAAATTGCCTGTGGATTCTGAAAATTACACTGTACTTATAAAACATTGAACATATCCCTGGTTACAAGTACTTAAGTATGCAATTTGGTACTTCTTAGGGAAAGTTTCACATTACATAAATTTGTGCTTCAGAGGCTTCTTCCCATCCTGGGTGCAGGCTGAAAAACTGAGTGAGAGGTGATGTAGCTTTTATACCAATCGTTATGTAAATCTGCCTTTGGCTTTGCCTCAGGTGGAAAACATTCTCAAATCTGTAAAAATTAGCATAGTTGGGGAAGTCATGTTTTGCCTAAATAAATGCTCTTCCTCTCAAATCAACATGCACTCTCCATTAACAACAGGCTTTCTCTGAAAATCAAAGGAGGCAGGATGGGTGAGTGGTGGTGGAAATGACAGATTTGATGTGTATTTCCTTTACTATCTGGAGCTAGAAGAAACTCTACTCCTAAGAAGGTACAGAGCTTGAGGCAACTCCTCTAGGAACTCACATCGAATAAGTGACAGAGATGAAACTAGATCTCAGGTCTCATGGCTGCCAGACCATTGCATTACACAAGAGCTCACAAACAGCATACAGTCTCTCCCTTCCATTTACCTGCTTCCCTACCCTTGTTTGTCACCCTCACCACCTACCAGCCTGGAGATCCAGTCAGAGCCTAAGCAAAAATTTACCTGTTTTGTGAAACTTCTGACTAACTCCATTCTCCAGCCCACACTGATCATAGACTTACTCCTCTGGC
Organism: Canis aureus; assembly: GCF_053574225.1. Classification (NCBI taxonomy): domain Eukaryota; kingdom Metazoa; phylum Chordata; class Mammalia; order Carnivora; family Canidae; genus Canis; species Canis aureus. The sequence goes on along the minus strand of NC_135649.1, from coordinate 34,790,463 downwards.
TCTCGGCACAGCATTTCAGTTTTAATTTTTATGTGTGGTTACGCCCCTAATAATGTAGTACTTGGGAATTATTCTTGATTATTTCATGGGGCTTGTTTTGTCCCTTCAATGTAATTGTGGACTCTTTAAGGGACAGGAGCCTGTCTTCTGCCTGCTTAATAACAACTCCCAATCCTTTGCCACCCACCCACCCACAACCTTACACGGAACACATTCATCATATCAGCAAGAGAAAAACCAAGAACCATATGATCCTCTCATTAGATGCAGAGAAAGCATTTGACAAAATACAGCATCCATTCCTGATCAAAACTCTTCAGAGTGTAGGGATAGAGGGAACATTCCTCAACATCTTAAAAGCCATCTACGAAAAGCCCACAGCAAATATCATTCTCAATGGGGAGGCACTGGGAGCCTTTCCCCTAAGATCAGGAACAAGTCAGGGATGTCCACTCTCACCACTGCTCTTCAACATAGTACTGGAAGTCCTAGCCTCAGCAATCAGACAATTGATCTATCTTGTTATAACCAGAGTTTTAAGTGAATCGCAGGCACTTTCAAACCCATTTTTAAAGTGTGTGGTTTTCCCCTTTGTACATTTCTCAATTTTTCAAATTCTATACAATGACTCTGCATTACCTTTAAAGTAGAAAATTAGGTGTTATTAAAAAATGGAGAGGTCCGCAATTTTTAAAAAATGATTCCTTTTCCTCACAGCATTGGCTGGCACCTCTATTCCAAGGCCTCCTAAAACTACAACTCTCCCTGGACATTTCACCGAAGTCACGTACATGTATATCTCACTGTTCATGACCAATAGGTCTCTCTTCAAACTCTGTGTCTTGAATCTATTCCATTGTAGTGTTTATTCAATCAGCTGACCTTTATTTATCAAGTGCTGGTAATCACTAGGAACAGCTCCGGGTCTTGGGTCTACATCAGAAGTTAAAACAGACAAGGTTATCCAAGGAAGCTTAGTGGGCAAAAAGGTATGACAAACGGATGAAAAATCAATAGATCTGTGATTTCGAATTGAGAAAAGTAAATAACAGATTCAGGTTTTAAGTCAGAGCTAGAAGGAATGTGAATGAATTTCCAGTCTTTCAGTATCTGTACTAGGTTCTAGGGGTAAAGTGTTGGGGGAAATGATTAACAACATCGAAACCACACATGTAATCTCTGTGGTCATGGAACTTCTCTTAGAGAGTTTGAATCTTGAAAGAGAAGTTTTTCTCTTTCAGTAGACCTTTCAGAGAACCAACATTTGGTTTTGTCAGTTTTCTCTTTTTGTTACTATTTGTGCATGAAATTGATTTTCTTTTATCTATTATCTATTTATCATTTCCTTTTTCCAGTTCTTTGAGTTGACTCTGTTGTAGTTTTTCTACCTTCTTAACTTGGGTACAAATGCAATTTTTATTTTTAAAATCCTATCTTGAAAAAAAAATAAAATAAAAAAATAAAATCCTATCTTGTAAGCAAAGATTTTAAGAATATACATTTTTCTTTTATGTACCATTTCAGCTTCATCCCTAATCTGAAATGGAGTGTTTTTATTATTGTTTAGTTGCAAGTGTTTTATTTCTATTATGACTTCTTCTTTGGGCTATTAATAGCCTAAATTTTTTTGTTTGTTTTTTATTTTCTAGATATTTGGAAGTTACTCTCTTTTTGTTGATTTTATCACATAGTCATCAGCAAAAATAGGCTACATATCTTGTTTTTAGACCTGTTTTGTGACTTATAGGTGGTCAATATCTGTGTTATATGAATGCGTATCATCTAAGTGATGGGAGCAAATATATATTCTCCAGATAGAGATTTTAAACTGTTTTTCGTATCTTTCATATCCTTATTTGTGTCTTGTCTGTGTGATCTATCAATTTCTGGGAAAATTTGTGCTAAAATCTCCTAGTATAATTAGGTATAATTACAGATTTGTTTATTTTCTTATGCAATGCTCTCCATTTTTCCTCTATATTTTAAGCCTCAGTGACTACAGAGACCTGTTAAATTTTCTTGTATCTTGTCTTTCCTTATAACCTCTAATTTGAGCACATTGTTCTTCTGCTCAGAATTCATTAATGATGCATTTGTCAGTGCATCAATCTTGAACACTTTTGCATGATTTCCATGTTTGGGATCTACCTTATATCCCCCCTCCTATTTCTACTAATTCTTCATTGTGAGATTTCCCCATGAATTGTTCTTTCACACCAATCTCATTTCTGGACATTTCCTCCACAGAGTCTTCCTATTCATCCAAACCTGTACTTATCACTCTTTTCTTAGACTTCCAGAGAACAATGCTTTTGAAGGGCATTTGATGGTTTTGTGATTTCACTGGACTAGAAAATCTTTGACGGAGAAGCTATATATTTTGCATTAAAAGGTATATTATATAGTTGGAATTTAATCCATCTATTCTGCTTAAGAGTTTTATTGGCACTGTATTCTAAATGAAGAAGTTGATGTTTATTTGCCAAGTTAAATGGAAACCAAGACTGAAGATACAATATATTCAAATACCTGGCATGGTAGCTTAGTTTGGTCTAACTATGCAAATACTATTAACCTTATGTTTTGTGGGGAGGGATAACGATTTTTCCTACTGTTGGTATATTAATTCCTGTATTTAAGACAAATAAAAGAAAGACTTTTATCCATGTAATAAAATAAACTGAAAAGAGAATAGCAATACAATTCTAATAGCTAAACCACAGGTGACGCACACTTCTGCATGCTAGATATTACATTATCACTTATAATTCCTGCTTATATTTGACCTGCATCCAAATCAAGAATAAAATGGTAAGAAATAAGTCTTTTCACCTTCTTTTTTATGAAAAAGATCAAGTAAATTTAAAGGGAATTTTCAAAAGGTTAGTTGCTGGTTCAATTTGTTTCCTGACAGTTTATTACATGCTTCAGTACACAGGATGTTTTCTGCAGAGTGATCACTAATCAATGTCTTATTAAGAAATGGTATTTCTTGTAAATCACAGAAAGAGCATCTGTCTCAATACCCTAAATCCTTTTCTCAAAGTTTGATTTTGGGAAGATCAATTATCTAGCATGGAATATCCTCCATAAAAAAAGACTACAATGGGGGCTATGCCATTATAGTCAAAGCCTTATTATCTGAGAGTACATCTTCCACAGAAAATCTTACTTTTAATTTCTTCGAATATTCTGATTGGTGTATATATGATTTTAGGATAGTTCATACAATTACTTCTTCTAATCTAACTTGGAACCATTAAGAAATGAGATTTATAATTCAACTTGAATACTAGGCAGCCCTTACCTGTCTGTTTATTCCAAAAGTTGAATGCTTTTTTGGAGGTGGGTGGTTACTTATCCTCCACTCCACTTGTTCTATGTGAGAGGACTTTCCCTAGTGTAATACTCTTGGCCTTTCTCCCATCAGAGGAGAAGTGGCTTAGCTGACCAGTAAGCCTGTTAGAATGAACTGTGCAAGCATGGTTAAGCCCTTCTCTCCCTCAGCACTGGATTTATTATCAAGTTGAGAACATGTGCTTCCATGTCACCTCTACATCATGAAGTAATGACTATGTCCCAATACAGGACAGACCTGAAGTTCACCAGACGTGCTGAATATTCTCTCCCACTTTGTTGAAGATTAGTTGACCATAGAGTTTTGGGTTCATTTCTGGGTCTCTATTCTGCTCCATTGATCTCGGGGTCTCTTTTTTGTGCCAGTTTCACACTGTCTTGATTACTACCGCTTTGTAATATAGCTTGAAGTCCTGAATCGTGATGCCTCCAACTTTGCTTTTCTTGGTCAGGATTGCTTTGGCTATTTGGAGTCTCTTGTGGTTCCATACAAATTTTAGGATTGCTGTTCTAGCTCTATGAAAAATGCTGGTGGCATTTTGATAAGGGTTGCATTCCATGTGTACATTGCTTTGGGTAATATAGACATTTTAACAATGTTTGTTCTTCCAATCCATGAGGATGGAATTTTTTCCCATTTCCTTGTGTCCTCTTTAATTTCTTTCATAAGTGTTCTATAGCTTTCAGACTTCAGATCTTTTACCTCTTTGAGTAGGTTTACTCCTTGTTATCTTATTGTTTTTGGTGCAATTGTTCGTGGGATCAATTCCTTGATTTCTTTTTCTGCTGCTTCATTATTGGTATGTAGCAATGCAACAGATTTCTGTATGTTGATTTTATATCCTGTGATTCTGTTAAATTTGTGTATTAGTTCTAGCAATTTTTAATGGACTCTGGGTTTTCTACGTATAGTATCCTGTGGTCTGCAAATAGTGAAAGTTTGACTTCTTCCTTGCTGATTTGGATGCCTTTTATTTCTTTTTGTTGTCTGATTGCTGAGGCTAGGACTTCTAGTACTATGTTAAATAGTAATGGTGAGAGTGGACATCCCTGTCTTGTTCCTGACTGTAGAGGAAAAGCTCTCAGTTTTTTCACGTTGAGGATGATATTTGCTGTGAGTCTTTTGTATATGGCGTTTATGATGTTGAGGTATGTTCCATTTATACCTACTTTGTTGAGTGCTTTTATCAAGAATGGATGCTGTATTTTGTCAAATGCTTTTTCTGCGTCTATTGCGAGGATCGTATAGTTCTTACCCTTTCTTTTATTAATGTGCTATACCACATTGATTGATTTGTGAATACTGAACCACCCCTGCAGCCCAGGAATAAATCCCACTAGACCATGATGAATAATTCTTTTAATGTACTGTTGGATTCAATTTGCTAGTATCTTGTTGAGAATTTATCTGCTCGAGTTTCCAAGCTTTTAAGCAGAGTAGGACAATTCAGGTGGGTTAACTTTGGTATCCCTGAGATAAGAAAATAGAGCTGAAAGTCTAGAGAGGAGCAGCCCAGGTGGCTCAGCGGTTTAGTGTCTGCCTTTGGTCCAGGGCATGATCCTGGAGTCCCAGGATTGAGTCCCATGTCGGGCTCCCTGTGTGGAGCCTGCTCCTCCCTCTGCCTGTGTCTCTGCCTCTCTCTCTCTGTCTCTCAAGAATGGATGAATAAAATATTAAAAAAAAAGAAAGTCTAGAGAGGACAAGGGGACCAGAGTTCAAAGAACAGAATACCACACAAGAAACTTTCACAGACGGAGAATACTAAGGATTTTCAGAGGATGCCCCTATGGTATTTGGCTGAGAACTGGTAAGTGCATATGTATGAGGAAATTACATGAGGTGGGGGCAGTGGGAAATATAACAAAAAAAAATCCGGGACGACTGACCCATGTTCATATGGGGCCAGTAATAATGCCTCTTTTCATCAGCCAGATTGGAAAAACACATATTCCATGTGGCAATGGGTATAGTGTTTAAGAAGTTCTTGCCTCAGCAGATGGGAATAATTAGCCCTAGGACAATGTTGTTGTCCCTCCTAACAAATTATAAAAGACTCAAAATGATCAAACTGATTCTGAGTATTTTAATTTCATCCCAAGATAAAGTTCAAGAATATATACAGGAATGCAAAAAATATCCAGTTCCCAACAAAGTAAAAATTCCAATGTCTGACATATAATTAAAGACTACAAGATCAGCAAACAAATGGGAAAACACACAATAATAAGAAAGTAATCAATTGATTAAAACTGATCCAAATGTTGGGATTAGTGGAGAAAACATGAAAAATTATTGTAACTATATTGCATATGCTCCAAAAGTTAAGATTCATATGAAATATCTGGAAGTGAAAATGAAAATATATAAGATAAAAAATATACTGAAGGAGATTGACAATAAATTAGACATTGCAGAAGATAAGGTTATAAAGATACAACAATATAGGGCACCTGGGTAGCTCAATTGGTTAAGCGCCTGCCTTCCACTCAGGTCCTGATCCCAGGATCCTGGGAGGGAGCCCCACATCGGGCTCCATTCTCAGTGGGGAGTCTGCTTCTCCCTCTGCCTCTCTCTCTCTTTGTGTGCTCTTGCTCGCTCTCTCTCTTTCAAACAAATAAATAAATCTTTAAAACAAAGGTGTAACAATAGAAACCATCCAAAATTAAACACACAGACAAAAAATAATTTAGTGAAATTAAAAGAGCATCCACACTGAACAACTACATTGTACACCTGAAATTAATGTAACATTGTGTTTCAACAATACTTCAATTAAAAGAATGATCCAACTAGGTGCAGTCTGTAAGAAACTTGCTTCAAATATATATAATAATTAAGGCAGATTGAATGTAAAAGAATGGAAAATAATAAACTCTACAGACATAAAAAAGAGCATCTGTGATCTGTGGGACTATTTCAAGTAACCTAATATACATGTAATTAGACTCCTTAATGGAGATAGTGGTGATACAAAATATATTTGAATAAATAATGATGGGCATAATCTCCCCAGATATATGAAAATGTTCAGTCTGGAGAAGCTCACAAACACCATGTTTAGGAACATGAAGAAATCTATACCAACTCACATCATAATCAAGTTCCTGTAAATCAGGGGTAAAAAGTAGAGGGAGAAGCATCCAGAAAGTTTAATACTGCCATTAAAGCAGTACTTTTGAGAATTTTCTAGCACTAAATGCCTACATTAAAGGACAAAAATATTCTTCAACATTAAAAACTTGTAAGAGAAAGAGCTAATTATATATCAAAGTAAGCAGACAAAGTAAGCAATGGAAATAACAGTTAAAAGGGGAACTCAATAAAATAAAAAAAACCCCACAAAAACAATAGAACCAAAAACTGACTCTTTGAGAGGATCAATTCAATTTATAAACCTCTAGCCAGACAGATGAGGAAGAAAAAGAAGGAAGACACAAGTTACCAGTATTAGGAATGAGAGAGGTACCATCATTACATATTCTTCTAAAAAATGATAAAAATGAACATTATGAACAAATTTATACCTACAAATTCAACAACTTAGATGAAATGGAAAAATTCCCTGAAAGCCATGAACTACCAAAGCTTAGTCAAAAAGAAATATACAACCTATCTATCAAAAGTAATTATTTTTTGGTTAAAAATCTTTCCACAAAAAAAAAAAAAAAAAACTCAAAGCCTATTAGCTTTACTGGTGAATTGTACCAATGACTTACAGGAAAAAATGTCATTTCTACATTTACATATACACATACTTTTCCAAAGCATTGAAGAAGAGGGATATTTCTCACTCATTTGATGAAGCCAGCATTATCCTAATAGCAGAAACACACACATGCATTACAAGATAAGAAAACTACAGGCCTCTGTGAGATTTCTGTTCATGCCAATATACCTTACAAATATTGATTCAAAAACAAGTAAAGATGTAAAGAAACAGGAAATAATTTTTAGCAAATTGAATCTAACAATATATGAAAAGATAATAGATCATGACCACGTGGAGTTTATCCGAGGAATGCAGTTTTGGTATAACATTACAGAATCAATCAATGTAATTCACTATATTAACAAACCAAAAAAGGGAAACCATATGATCATCTCAATAGACATAAAAAAGAACTTGACAAAATCAAGCATCCATTTGTAATGAAGAACAAACTCTCCAAGCAAAATAACTCAGACAGAGAAAGATAAATACTATATGATATCACTTACACATGGACTCTAAAAAAAACAAATTCACAGAAAGAGAGACCAGAATGGTGGTTATCAGGGGGTTGGGGGTGGGAGGGGCTGAAAGGGAGGTGCTGGTCCAAGAGGACAAACTTCCAGCCAGTAAGATGAGTAAGTTTTGTGGATCTACTATATAACGTGATGATTATAGTTAATAATATTGTATTATATACTTGAAAGTTGCCGAGAGTAGATCTTAAATGTTCTCATCACAGAAATTCAATGATAATTATGTGACATGATGCAGGTGTTAGGTAATACTGTGGTAATCATTTTGCAATATATGTGTATCAAATCAGCACATTGTTTACTTTAAACCTACACAATGTTATGTGACAATTACAGTAGTCCCCTTTATCCAGGGTTTCTGTTTCTGCAGTTTCAGTTGCATGTGGTCAACCATAGTCTGAAAGTAGATGATCCTCCTGCTGATGTATCTTTAGAAGGTCATTAGTAGCTTAAAGCTATGTAACAATGCCTACGTCATTCTCATTTCATCTCACCATATAGGTATTTTATCATCTCACATCATAGGAAGCAGGGTGAGTACAGAAGAGTAAGATATTTTGAGAGAGTAAAAGTGATCATGGTTACATAGCTTTTATTACAGTATGTTGTTATAATTGTTCCATTTTATTATTAGTTATTGGTGTTAATCTCTTACAGTGCCTAATTTATAAATCACACTTTGTCATAGGTATGTATGTACAGAGAAAATATAGTATGTATACGGTTTGGTACTATTCAGAGTTTCAGGCATCTACTGGGCAACTTGAAATGTATTCTCCATGGATTGGGAAGGTTAGTGTCTATCTCAATAAAGGTGAAAAAAAAACCTCTTATCAAACTAGGAATAGAAGAGAACTTTCTCAACCTGATAAAAAGCATCCACAAAACCTACAATTATAATCATACTTAATGGTGAAAAACTGAGTGCTTTCCTCTTAAGATTAGAAGCAAGGCAGAGATGTCCACTCTCATTCTACTCAACATTGTATCAGAGGTTCTGATTGGTGCAACTAGACAAAAAAGAAATAAAAGGCATAGGGGGATCCCTGGGTGGCTCAGCAGTTTAGCGCCTGCCTTTGGCCCAGGGCGCAATGCTGGAGTCCCGGGATCAAGTCCCGCGTCCGGCTCCCGGCATGGAGCCTGCTTCTCCCTCTGCCTGTGTCTCTGCCTCTCTCTCTGTGTCTCTCATGAATAAATAAATAAAATCTTTAAAAAAAAGCCTGTGTCTCTGCCTCTCTCTCTCTATGTCTATCATCAATCAATCAATCAATCAATCAATCTTAAAAAAAAAGAAATAAAAGGCATCCAGATTGGGAAGGAAGAAATAAAATGGCATGTCTACGTAGAAAATCCATTAAAGTCTACAAATAAATAAATAAAATCTTATTTTATTTAAATAAATAAGGAGGAGTCTTTCCTCCCCACTCATGCTCTATGTCTATCAAATAAATAAATAAATCCTTAAAAAAAAGAAAATTTGAAATATACCTTACAAACCTATGAATCAAAGACAGTTCCATGGAGATAAGACAGTCTTTTAAATAAAGGGTATAAAGAATTGGATATTCATAATGCAAAAATATAAACTTTGATCCAGATCATATACAAAAATTAACTCAAAATGGATCAGAGAGCAATTTACAACATAAAACTTTAAAACTCCCAGGAGACAACATACCACCTGGCAGGGAATTTTTGTGACTTTGGATTAAGCGTTTTCTTAGATACAGATCCGAAAGCATAATCACAAAATGACAAACTGAACTTCATCAAAATACCCACTTTTTGGGCAACCCTGGTGGCTCAGCGGTTTAGCTCCGCCTTCGGCCCAGGGTGTGATCCTGGAGATCTGGGATCAAGTCCCACGTTGGGGTCCCTGCATGGAGCCTGCTTCTCCCTCTGCCTGTGTCTCTGCCTCTCTCTCTCTGTGTCAGTCATGAATAAATAAATAAAATCTTTAAAAATAAATACCCACTTTTTGACACTGCTAAGGATGAAAATACTAGCTGCAGCCTAGGAAAGAATACTTGCAAATCATAATCACATAAAAGACATATCCAGAATATATGAAGAACCCTCAAAACTCAATAATATGAAAAGAAATAACCCAATTTAAAAATGGGCAAAAGATTTCAATAGTCACTTTACTAGAGAAGATATACAGATGGCTAATAAGCGATGAAAAGACCCTAAGCTTTATATTCATTAGGGAAAAGCAAATTAAAAGCACCATGAGATACCATTGCACATCTAGTAGATGGTGAAATTTAAGATATCTGTCCTTACCAAGTTGTGGAGAAGATATGGAGAAACTGTAATTCTCATCCACTGGTAGTGGGAATGTAAAAAGGTGTAACTTTGGAGAACAGTTTGGCAATTTTATAAAAAGTTAAACATATACGTACCATATGATCTAGTCATTCCATTCTTAGATATTTACTCAAAGGAAACAAAATCCTATCTTCATGCAAATATTTTTCATGGGGGTTCAAAGAAGTTTTATTCATAATCACCAAAAACTATACAACCACCATGTTCTTGAAAAGATGAATGAATACTCTTGGTATATTTATACAATAAAATATATATAACACTACAATAAAAAGGAATGAATCATTGATACACACAATAAGGACAAATCTCAAAATGATTATGCTGAGTGAAAGAAGCCAGATGTAGGAGTCCATACTGTTTGATTACACTTATATAAAATTCTACACAGTGCAAAATAGTCTATATAACAGAAAGGAGATTGATAGTTGCCTTGGATAGGGTGGAGGGGCTCATGAGGAACAAAAGGGAGAATCAAGATATACGAAGAAATTGGGGTATTGACTATCTCAGTACCTTGATTATGGTGATGGTTTTACAGGTGTTTTTGTATGTCAAATCTTATTAAAATGTACAACTTAATTATATGCAGTTTATGTTATGTCACTTATACCTCAACACTATTAACAAATTCAAATAATAAATCAGTCAAAAATCAGGAAACAAAATTGTAACCTCAGAATGAATGAGTTTGCATCATTGAATGGTATTTATATACTCTGACCCGATCTTGCTTCATAGCTGTTCCTTAAGTTTTCCAGTAGTGTGGTATGATGTCAGTAGGCTAGTAAACTATTTTGTAGTATCTGTTCATAATGGGCACGGGAACAATTCTTTCTGTTAAAAAAGTAATTACACTTTTATTCTTTTATGCTAATAGGTGGCACTTTGCTTAGTCCAGAAAGGAAATAAGCAAATCACAAACTAAGGACATTATTTAAACAACAGCTGCAAATTATATCCCCAAATAGGTCACCATATTACTCGGTTGAGCTGCAATAACAAAATACCATGGGCTCTGGGGCTTTAAAAAATAGAAATGTATTTTTTTCTCTGTTCCGGAGGCTGGAAGTCCAAGATCAAGACATCAGTAGGGTTGGTTTCTAGTGAGACCTCTCTCCTTCGCTTGCAGACAGCACGTTCTCATTGTGTCCTGACATGTTTTTTTCTTTATGCAGGGCAGGGCAGAGAGAGTTCTGGTGCCTCCTCCTCTTCTTATAAGGATTCCAGTCATATAGGATTAGGGCCCCACCCTTATGACTTTAGTGAACCTTAATTATCTCCTTAAAGTCCCTACCTCCAAATAGGAGATATCGACAGTCACATTGGCAGTCGAGCTTCAACATGTAAATTGGGAGGATATAATTCAGTTTATAAGAATTACTATGTCCTTAACAATAATAACAGTTCACATTTATTGTAGATGGCCTATATTCCAGGCACTCCACTAAAAGCATTCCACGTTAAGTTATTTAACTCTACTAACAAGCCTATGAGGTAAGCATTATCAGCACCCCATTTTATAAATGAAAAAAAAGAAGCTCAGAAAAGTTCTATCACTACATTTCCTGAAGATCTCTGCACAATTGAATTACATGCCATAAATTGCATGCAATTATTCTATTAAAATACACATCTACTAGAATGTAAACTTTACCAGACAAACAAATTTTTCTACTTTTTTTCATTAAGATATTTCAAGTGTTTAGAAAACTGCCTGGTACATAGAAGGTGGTTGATAAATATTTATTGAATTGAATCAAATTGAGCTTGTTCTTAGTCAAATAATTAGCATATCATAGAGCTAGATTTTGAACATAAGTCTGTCTTATTTGGGTCCAAATTCCTAATCAATGTTTTTTTTTTTTTTTTTTTTTTTTTTTTTTTTTCCTAATCAATGTTTTATACTTATTTTTTATTAAACAGAAGAATAAAATCTTAAAGTCTGAATATTCAGAAAAGCATGAAAGGAATTCTTTTCAGACAATATGTTTGGTAAAAGATTAAAAAAGGAACTTGACATCACCGATCTCTCCACTAGATATACTGTGTCCCACCTCTGGCATTTAATCTTTTCTCCAATATAGAGTAACTACTTGTATAATTGTCTTATCTTCCTAGCTAGGTTGAAAACGCTTGGATGGCAAGAACTGATTCTTACATAACTTTTTATAATGTATAATGTAAATTCTTGCATCAAATGTTTGCTAAATAAAAATTATTTATTTATTTATTTATTTATTTATTTATTTATTTATTTAAGAACTATATGAAGTAGACCTCAGCTCCAGTCCCAAAACAGTCTCTAAATTAGTTTGTGACTTTGGGTAAATCACATCACTCCTTTAGATAGTCACTTAGATTTCTTTTAACTCTAATATTCTGCAACTAAATCTAAGTCCAGTCTTGGTAAACCAGACTTAGAGCTAAATATCTGAGATAGAGACAAATCATAAAAGACATTCATTGAAACAAACAGATCAGTGCCACTAAGAAATAAGACTCATGTCAGAAATAAGTTTCATAAACATTTTATTTCCTCAAATGTAATGGATGTAATAGCTCTCCGAAGCACCCTATTTGGGGGACTTAATAAAGAGAACACTCTTATACTTTTTTCCTAAGTAACAAAAAAATTTTTTAAAGGATTTTATTTATTTAGTCATGAGACACACACACACACACACACACACACACACACACACAGAGGGGTGGGGCAGAGACACAGGCAGAGGGAGAAGCAGGCTCCATGCAGGAAGCCTGATGTGGGACTCAATCCTAGGACTCCAGGATCACGCCCTGGGCTGAAGGCAGGCGCTAAACTGCTGAGCCACCCAGGGATACCCCCTAAGTAACAAAAGTATTAAATATTGACAGAACTCTGATAAAATCCTTTCAGACATGTCCACAAACTGGAAAAAAGTGAATCGTACTTATTCAACTATGAAGAGACAAAACCACGAATAATTATTATAGGCACACATAAAACGTTTGTATTTGGTTTGGTTTATGAGACACACTTTTACTACTTTCTCAGCAATCTGGTCCAAAGTAATCTCTCCAAATCCATTATGGAGAGAGCACTGACATGCAAGTCACTGGTTGCAGGTTGCAAGTCACTGCTCCCATCCTTACAAGAGAAACGCTGAACAAACTGAAAATCAAAGAAACCCATCAAAAAAGCATGGTTCGCAGGAAAACCACCCCATGAATAATAGATAGCCAAGCGATCAGGAAAACCATCTGATATCTGCTTTCTTGAAGCAGAAAGTGCTGGAGCCATAAACTGGCAAGAATACCTCAATGGTCATTCTGATAAACTGTTAGAGGCTAAATGTGGATGGATGTGAAAGGAAGAAATAACTGAGGGCCGTAGACTTAGGAGGGACTTTTATGAGTTTGACCTTCAAGACCTCTATCAGTTTCTCTATTAAAGAGCCAAGAAAAATCCCTCGATGTCTCTGGCAGGAATTGGGGAAAGTAACCATTTTGAAATATGCCCAGAGCATTCCCCATAAGAAAGGCCAACTCTCAGGGGGAGAAGACCTCACCAGAACCTTCTCCGACCTGAAGGGATGATATATCTCCTATTGCAACCCACTCTAGTATTATAGTCTCACCAAAGAAAGAGTGGGAGAACTTTACAAGAAGAAACACTTGTGAAGATCATAGACCAAAGTCATAAGCCTACTGAACAACTAAATTTAATCAGAAAATTCTAGAAAGCTCTGCCTCCCCTACACATTACAATAACACCAATAGGACTTTAGTATACTAACAGTGGATTACCACTGAAAGAGTTACAAAACAGAGTATCTCTCTGAGAAGTTGTCCCCAACTCAAGAAGACAAAAAATGAGGAAATTATAGGAATTTGATGCTTTTAGTATCTACACTAAGCTACACTAAGCATACAACACAGTGTAATTCTTAGAAAAATTAACAAATTCTCACACAAAAGGCCTGTGTATGTCAGTCCCTCTTACCCAATGCATCCAATCTGATTTTTAACAACACAAAATACCAGGTATGCTGAAAAGACAGAAGGAAAAACATAGTCTGAAGAGATAAAGCAAGCATCAGAATCAGACTCAGGTATGAGACAGATTCTGGAATTATCAGGGAATTTAAAATAACTATAATTAATATGCTAAGGGCTCTAATGAAAAAAAGCAGACATTCAAAAAAAAAAGAAAAAAAAGCAGACATTCAAGAAATGATGAATAATATAAGCAGGGAGATGAAAATTTCTAAAAAAAAAAAGAATCAAAAAGCAATGCTATACATTAAAAACTCCAACAGAAATGAAGAATGCCTTTTTTGGGCTCATCAGTTGAGTAGACATAGACAAGGAAAGAATTAGTGAGCTCAAAGATAGAGTAAGAGAAACTTCTCAAGTTGAAATATGAAGGAAAAAAGGAGAAAACAACTGGAACATCCAAAAATTTCAAAGGAAATAACTGAAATACCAGAAGAAGAAGAAAATAAAAATAGAAAAAAATATTTCAAGTAATAACATCTGAGGAATTTCTAAAATGAGTCACTAAATCATAGATTCAGGAAGTTCAGAAAAGGCCAAATAGAATAAATACCAAAACACCACACCTAGGAATATCTTATTCAAAGGACAGAAAAACAAAGACAAAGAAATATAATTTTAAAGGTGCTAGGAAAATTGGACATCCACATGCAGAAGAATGAAACTAGACCACTCTCTTGCACCATTCACAAAGATAAACTCAAAATGAAGGCAAGATCTAAATGTGAGACAAGATTCCATCAAAATCCTAGAGGAGAACACAGGCAACACCCTTTTTGGACTCGGCCACAGTAACTTCTTGCAAGATACATCCAGGAAGGCAAAAGAAACAAAAGCAAAAATGAACTATTGGGACTTCATCAAGATAAGAAGCTTTTGCACAGCAAAGGATACAGTCAACAAATCTAAAAGACAGGGGATCCCTGGGTGGCGCAGTGGTTTAGCGCCTGCCTTTGGCCCAGGGCGCAATCCTGGAGACCCGGGATCGAATCCCACGTCGGGCTCCCGGTGCATGGAGCCTGCTTCTCCCTCTGCTATGTCTCTGCCTCTTTCTCTCTCTCTCTCTCTCTCTGTGTGTGTGACTATCATAAATAAATAAAAATTAAAAAAAAACTAAACTAAAAGACAACCTACAGAATGGGAGAAGATATTTGCCAATGACGTATCAGATAAAGGGCTAGTTTCCGAGATCTATAAAGAACTTATTAAACTCAACACCAAAGAAACAAATAATCCAATCATGAAATGGGCAAAAGACATGAAGAGAAATCTCACAGAGGAAGACATAGACATGGCCAACAAGCACATGAGAAAATGCTCTGCATCACTTGCCATCAGGGAAATACAAATCAAAACCACAATGAGATACCACCTCACACCAGTGAGAATGGGGAACATTAACAAGGCAGAAAACAACAAATGTTGGAGAGGATGTGGAGAAAAGGGAACCCTCTTGCACTGTTGGTGGGAATGTGAACTGGTGCAGCCACTCTGGAAAACTGTGTGGAGGTTCCTCAAAGAGTTAAAAATAGACCTGCCCTATGACCCAGCTATTGCACTTCTGGGGATTTACCCCAAAGATTCAGATGTAGTAAAACGCCGGGACACCTGCACCCCAATGTTCACAGAAGCAATGTCCACAATAGCCAAACTGTGGAAGGAGCCTCAATGTCCATCGAAAGATGAATGGATAAAGAAGATGTGGTTTATGTATACAATGGAATATTACTCAGCCATTAGAAATGACAAATACCCCCCATTTGCTTCGACAGGGATGGAACTGGAGGGTATTATGCCGAGTGAAATAAGTCAGTTGGAGAAGGACAAACATTATATGGTCTCATTCATTTGGGAAATATAAATAATAGTGAAAGGGAATAAAGGGGAAAGGAGAAAAAATAAGTGGAAATATCAGAAAGGGAGACAGAACATGGAAGACTCCTAACTCTGGGAAACGAACTAGGGGTGGTGGAAGGGGAGGGCTGGGGGTGGGGGTGACTGGGTGGTTGGCACTGAGGTGGGCACTTGACAGGATGAACACTGGGTGTTATTCTGTATGTTGGCAAATTGAACACCAATAAAAAATTCATTATTAAAAAATAAAATAAAAATAAGAATTAGGGCCAGCTTATCTAAAGATGGAGAAAAATGTACAAACAAAAGGAAAGTGGCATGAGATATTTAAAATGTTAAAAGAAAAACCCCAGAATCCTATATCTAGTGAAATTACCCTTAAATATGAAGACAAAATTAAGCGTTTTGCAGACCGCACCTTAAAAAATTAACAGAATTTATCTCCAGGAGACTGGTCCTCCAAGAAATGTTTAAAGGAAATCTTCATGGAGAAGGGAAATGTATTAGGTCTACATAAAAGAAAGGAAGAGAATCAGAGAAGAAATAAATAAAGGCAAAATAAAATCTATTCCTTTTCATATTCTTGGCTTTTCTTAAAGGTAACTGTTTGCTGAAAATAGTAATAGTCACCATGTATTGGGTGATTATAGCCTATGAATAAACAAAATGAATGGCAGCAATATCATACAGGCCAGGAGGTAGGAATGGGAGTGCTTGGTTATAAAATACTAACACTATGCAAGAAATGGCATCATGTATTTTAAAGTAGACTTAGGTTAGTTTAGATTGTATATTGCAATCACTAAAATATTTTCAAAAAAGTATAATTGATACACTAAGAGAGTGTATCTATATAAAATGTAATAATATAAATGCTCAGTTAAAAATCAGAAAATGTTAAAAAATAAGTTTCTCGTAATAAATAGAAACCAGTTACAGATATAGATAATATTAATTCAAATCTATCAATAAGTATTTTAAATATTTGTGATCCTAACACACCAATGAAAGATAAGATTGTCAGAGTGGATTAAAAGAACACTCAATTATTTGTTTCCTACAAGAAATTCATTTCAAATATAAAGACATATAGATAGAAAATAAAGGGATGGAGAAAGATATACCATGCTAATACCAATCATAAGAAAGCTATAGTACTATATTAACGTAAGACAAAGAATTCAGAAATAAGAAAAAATATTGAGGATAGAAAACGACACTACATAATTTTGAGGGGGTCAGTTCTCCAAAAAGATCTAAGAATCAAGTGTATGTGCACTTAAACACTGGGCACCAAAATATGCAAGGCAAACTGATAGTACCAAAAGGAGAAATAGCAAAAACCACAATGATAGCTGGACATTTTAATACTTTCCCTCAGTTACTAATAGGTCAAGCAGGCTGAAAAACCAATAAGCACATAGTTCACCTGAATAGCACCATCAGTCAAATTGATATAATTGCAATTTATAGAATACACCAACAACAGCAAAATATACATTTTTTTCAAGTTCACATAGAACACACAGAAGACAGATCAGACCTATGCCATAAAATACACTTAATAAATTTAAAAGAAAATAAATTTTAGGAGCACCTGGATGGCCCAGTTAACCATCCAACTCTTTGTTTTGGCTCAGATCATGATCTTGGTCATGAAATTGAGACCCGCACAGGGATCTGGGCACAGAGTCTGCTCGAGTTTCTCCCACATTCTGACCCTCCTGTACATGCTCTCTCTCTCTCTCTCTCATAAATAAATAAATAAATAAATAAATAAATAAATCCTTAAAAAATAAAATAAATTATAAGAAGTATGATCTTATACCACATTGAAATTAAACTAAAAATCAATATTGGAAACATAGCTGGATTCTCACGTATTTGAATATTAAACCATATTTTTTATTTCCTTCTTTCTTTTTTATTTTTTTACTTTTTAAAATTTAAATTCAATTTGCCAACATATAGTGTAACACCCCGTGCTCATCACATCACATGCCCTCCTTAATGCCTGTCACCCATTTACCCCATCCCTCCACCCACCTCCCCTTCTGCAACCCTTTTGTTTGTTTCCCAGCGTCAGGAGTAAATCATATACAACAAATGGGTCAAAGAAGTCTCAGAAGAAATTTATAATATTTGAACAAAATAAAAATACTTAAACTAAAAATGTCTATATAAATTTGTGAGATAAAACAAAAGGAGTGCTTAGAGGGAGGTGTATAGCACTAAGTGCATATATTATGAAAAAATCTAAAATCAACAACCTAAGCATATACTTTAAGAAACTAGAGCAGAAACAGCAACTGAAGCCTTATGCAAGTAGGAGAAAATAAATAATAAACATTATAGCAGAAATCAATAAAACTGAAAGCAGGAAAATGATAAAGAAATTCAAAGAAACCAAATGTTTTTTTGAAAAGATATATAAAAATTATGAATTTCTAGCCAGGCTAAGCAGGAACAAAAGAAGACACAGACTTCTGATGTAAGACATAAAAGAGAGGTTATCATTTTTGGTCTTATGTGCATTTAAAAGTAATGAATATTAAGAAAAAAAAGATGTTCACAATTTGATAATTTAAATGAAATGAATCAATTCCTTATAGACACAAACTACCAAAACTCACACAACGAAAAATAGATAACCAGAAACTGTCTGAAATAGATAACTAAAAATGAATCAATAATTAATAACCTAATAACCTTCCAAAAAAGAAATCACCTAGTCCAGATGATTTCACCAGTAAATTCTAGCAAACTTTTAGGGAAGAAATGACACTAATTCTTCACAATCTCTTACCAAAAAATAGTAGCAGAATGAACATTTTAGAACTCATTCTATCAAGCCAGCATTACTCTAATGCCAAAATCAGATAAAGAGATTACAAGAAAGAAAAGCAACAGACCGATAACCGTGATGAACACAAAAGTAAAAATCCTTAAGAAAATGTTACCAAAAATGAATCCAACAGTGTATTAAAAAAATATACATCATTACTAAATCGTCTGTGGGGCTGTTTCAACATTTAAAAATTAATCACCTAATGTAATCCACCACATCAACAGAGTAAAGAAGAAAAATCATATGATCATATTAATTTTTTTTAAAATTTTTATTTATTTATGATAGTCACAGAGAGAGAGAGAGAGGCGCAGAGACACAGGCAGAGGGAGAAGCAGGCTCAATGCACCGGGAGCCCGACGTGGGATTCGATCCCGGGTCTCCAGGATCATGCCCTGGGCCAAAGGCAGGCGCCAAACCTCTGCGCCACCCAGGGATCCCATGATCATATTAATTGATGCAGAAAAAGCATTTGACAAAATCCACCACCCACTCATGGTAATAACTCTCAGCAAACTAGAAATAGAGGGGAAATTTCTCAATTTGATATGAACATCCACAAAAAACCTACAGGTAATATTATGGTTAATCAGAAAAAAATGGACACTTTTCCCCTAAGGTCGGGACTAAGACAATATGTCTTTTTTCAACACATCTATTTAACATCATAATGAAAGTCTTAGCTAGTGCAATAAGACAAATAAAAACATGAAAACTATACAACTTGAAAAGGAAGAAATAAAACTATGTTTATTCATAGACAACATCTTTGTTTATGTAAAAAATCCCCTAAAGAAGGACAAAAGATTTCTGGAACCACTGAGTATAACAAGGTTGCAGGATGCAAAGTTAATATATTAAAGTCAATTGCTTTCTTATATACCATAAATGAACAATTAGAAATTTAAACTCAACAAAACAATATGGTTATTAATAGCACATCTCCAAAATGAAATACTCAAGTATTTACCTAACAAAATATATATAAGAACTATACGCCGAAAGCTACAAAACACTAATTTAAAAAATCAAAGATCTAATTAATGGAGAGATGAACTGGAAAATGAATTGGAAGACTCAATATTGTTACAATGTAAATTCTCCCCAAGTTGGGGCACCTGGGTGGCTCAGTGGTTGAGAGTCTGCCTTTGGCTCAGGTCGTGATCTCAGGGTCATGGGATTGAGTCTTGCATCGGGCTCCCTACAGGGAGCCTGCTTCTCTCTCTGCCTATGTCTCTGCCTCTCTGTGTCTCTCATGCATAAATAAATAAAATCTTAAAAAAAACCTCTCCCCAAGTTGATCTATAGATTCAACACAGTCTGATTTAAAATCTCAACAAGATATTTTTAAATTATTGACAAACTTAAATGGTAAGACAAGGAACCTAGAATAGCCAACATAATATGAAGAAGGATAGAGTTGGAAGACTTACACTAAGGCTACAGTAATCAAAATAGCATAATGTTGGGTGAAAGAATAGATACATAGATCGATAGAACAGAATAAATTGTCCAGAAATAAACCTATACCTATATAGTCAACCAATCTTTGATAAAAGTGGATAGGCAATTCAATGGAAAAAAATAGTGTTTTCAATAAATTGTGCTAGAACAATTAGACACCCATATGTCAAGAAAAAAACCTAGATATACATTTTAAATCTTACATAAACATGAACTTAAAATGGATCCTGGGACATCATTAAAAAAGAAAAACCTCTGGCATTTCTAGAAGAAAACATAAGAGAAAATCTATATGACCTTGGGTTTGGTGCTGAATTTTCAAATAGAATACTCAAAAGAGGAGTCATCAAAGAAACAATCAATTAGATTTTATCAAAATTCAAAACACATGCTCTGTAAAGGACACTGTTAAGAGATTGAAAAGTCAAGCCACAGCCTGGGAGAAAATATTTGCAAAATGCATATGTGATGAAGGGTTTGTGTGTAAAATGTACAAACACTTAAAACCCAATAATAAGAAAACAAGCAACTTGAGTAAATAATGGAAAAAAAAGCATATTAGGGAGAGAATAAACAAATCTCCCATGCAGAAGAATCCCGATAATTTATGTAGGTACTCTGCCTTTGAGGAGATGGAGAAAAATACCCAACTCCTTAAGCATAAGCTACACCTTGTGACTTCCTTCCAAAGAGCATAAAATAGAGAGGAAAGGCAACTTTATAGTGGAGACAACTGACAAACATTACCTCAGCCCGGTGGTCAAGGTTAACAAGAGTGATATGTCATGTTGGTGGTCTGTACTCTTGATACAATGTGATGAGAATGTCACTTGGCTTTGTGTTCTGCCCTGAAACTCAAAACCCCAATGAGAAAAAATATCAGACAAATTCCAATAGAGGGAGTTCCTATAATATTCCTAACCAGTACCCCCTCCAAACTCTCAAGATTATTAAAAACAAGGAAAGCCTGAGAAACTTTCACAACCAAGAAGAGCCTTAGGAGATAAGACAACTAAGTGTAACATACAGTTTCCTGGATGCAATTATGGGTTAATAAAATCCATGGAATATCAATATTATAACTAATAACACTAATTATGGAAATACTACATATGGAAAATTAGTAAAATCATGGAATGACAAAATAACTTTAATTTAAAAATCAGGAAATCTGAATAAAGTATGGACTTAAATGAATAATATATCAATATTTGGCCATTAATATTGACAAATAATCATACTAATATAAGATGTTAATAATAGGGGAAACTATATGGTATGTGGGAACTCTGAATGATCCAGTCAATTTTTCTATAAATCTAAAACTGTTCAAAAAATAAAATGTATTAGAAAATCAACATAGTCGGAGAAGGACAAACATTATATGTTCTCATTCATTTGGGGAATATAAATAATAGTGAAAGGGAATATAAGGGAAGGGGGAAGAAATGTGTGGGAAATATCAGAAAGGGAGACAGAACATAAAGACTGCTAACTCTGGGAAACGAACTAGGGGTGTTGGAAGGGGAGGAGGGCGGGGGGTGGGAGTGAATGGGTGACGGGCACTGGGGGTTATTCTGTATGTTAGTAAATTGAACACCAATAAAAAAAAAATGAAATCACTGGGGAGAAAACAAAAACAAAAACAAAAACAAAAACAAAAACAAAAAAAAAGAAAATCAACATAGAAAATTAACATAGGTAAGAATCTAGCCTGAACAGAGAGCCTCTTCCCGCCACCACAAAATAAATTCCACAAAGTCCACCTCTTCAAAACAGTACCGCCAAAAGGAAAAAAAAATCCTTAGAAGTTAGAAATTCCCCAAGAGAATATTCCCACAAGAGTTCATAATGCTGAATTTTTGCTCCATCTACAAGGCATATTTTGAGTGCATACATTCTTTTCTAATTCTTTCACCCCTTTCAGGTCAGTGGAACTTATTCCAGATCCTTTTTTGATGGTTTCATTTTCTGGAAAAGAGAGAGAGAGAGAGAGAGAGAGAAAGAGAGAGAGAGAAGAACTGACTTTAAATCTAACTTTTGCCACATTTACTGGTTCTATGCCCTTGGAAAATTGATTCAACCGATCATCACCAAAATAATAATAATCCCCTTGCTTGCAGTATTATCATTGTGATTGGGGAAAATAATTATCCTTTCTCTTCATCTAATTTCTAAGGACAATCAATTCCCTTTAACTAACCAGTTAAAGGTAGCAATAATGAATGAGAAAACAAAGCAAAACAAAACAGTAAAGCCACAGAGATTCACCAGACACCCACAATGGAGTTGGGGAGGAGACCAGGGAGCAGCTGCTGTTTGTATGGTATTTTGTGAATAAAACCTCCCATTGACAATTCATCAAAAGGCTACATAAAATTTTTAATGGCTTTTCATTTATATTTAGATTCCTGATTGATGTTTCTTTGAATGAAATATGAAGCAGTATAGATTTTTATACATAATAAGTCCTCAGAAAAGTACAACTTAGAAAAAAGAAAAACAAAACAGGGTCATGTTAAATAAGAAGCTGGCAACAGGGGTGCCTGGGTGGCTCAGTGTTTAAGCTTCAGCCTTCAGCTCAGGTCCTGGGTTCGAGTCCCACATTGGGCTCCCGGCAGAGAGTCTGCTTCTCCCTCTGCCTATGTCTCTGTCTCTCTCTGTGTGTCTCTCATGCGCAAATAAATAAATCTTTAAAAAGCTGGCAACACAGTGGGAGAAAAGTTACCATTAGAGAAAGCCACATTTATTAAGTTGTTAATTAAAAGATGCCCACTAGGAAATGAATTGATCTAGTAGTAGATAGCACAGCAACTCTAGTTTCTAGGGCAGAAAAACTCTGGCCTTTACCCTTTAATATCTAAGTTTATGGACATACTCCACCCTCAATGAATATAAGAGTTTTGTGAAGCTTTTTGGCATTGATCTGATGTCTATAGTTTTATTTTTTTTTTAATTTTTATTTATTTATGATAGTCACAGAGAGAGAAAGAGAGAGAGGCAGAGACATAGGCAGAGGGAGAAGCAGGCTCCATGCACCGGGAGCCCGATGTGGGATTCGATCCCGGGTCTCCAGGATCGTGCCCTGGGCCAAAGGCAGGCGCCAAACTGCTGCGCCACCCAGGGATCCCTATAGTTTTATTTTTGTCATATGTGTGCATTTTTTTCTGTTCATTCATGTTCAGAGGACTCCCTTTTACTGGACTTCAGGTTTCTATGTGAAAGGGAATTAATTTCCATAATACTTCTGCCCTCTCTCCTAGAGGAGGAGGAGTTATTTACTTGGTTAGTGAGTTTAGCAGAGAACTGGATGTTTTTGGCTCCAACATATCTCTTTGGGAGATCTGTCTGATTACAAAGTAGGGACATTCTGCTCTGCTCTCAACCATATAGAAGAGTAAGTGGTCCAATCTCTACATCTGTTAGGGGTGGTCTGGAGGTGTTTAAGCTGTGCCTGTGATCTTTCCAGGATGTAATAATGAAAGTCTTTGTCATTAGGCAGTCTAATGCATGCTATCCAGTTTCTCTTTTTCGTATGTCTCCATTGATTTAAAATTTAGGAAATTGTTAAAAACAAGACAGGCCCAAAATGGAGTCACTTGTACTAAGCCACGTGTCATCAAACCAAGGCTTAATACTTAATGTAATTACAGTTTTGACTCTCCCAGAAATAGAATTTTAACCAGTCAATCAGGAATCATCTGGTCAACACTAGTGAGATAATCTGCCTGATAAGACTGCCATCCCCTAAAGGAAAGTGAACTTGCTACAACCAATCTGCTTTTTGCTAGTCTTCTTTTTCCCATTCCCTTCTACTTATAAAAGTCTTTCATTTTGTACAGACCCCTGTAGCTCCTTTCTATCTGCTAGACAGGCTGCTGTCTAATTGTCATGAGTCATTGAATAAAGCCAGTAAAATCTTTTAAATTTACTCAGTTGAATTTTTTTTTAAAACAAAGGTAAAAAATGTGTCATTTATTATTTCTATTCCAATGCAACTCTCCCCAAAATTACATCTTCATAAAAGAACTCTTGCATCAAGTGTGCTAGCCAGAAATTGAGCCATGACTCGGCATTTCCATTTAGCAAATCATTCCAAACTTATTGGCAAAGGGTATTATGCTGTGAAAGTTGACACTTCTATTGGTGGCATAAAGACTGTCATGGGAAAGATGTGCCAGATAGAAGTAATGCATAATATATATAACTATAGATGATTGTCTATTAAACTAGATACCATAAATATAATTCTTGTCATCCAAATTCATCACAACATATAAAAGATACTATTATGAGCAATGCGATAACAGTGACAATGAAATACTATACTAACAAAGTCCTAAAAGCTACTAGTAAGAAACATTTCTGACCTATTTCTTTTTTTAAAAAAATTATTTATTTAAACTAAAAAACAAAAACCAGCTCACCCATTTCTCCCACTCCCTTGCAACCACCAATCTATTTTCAGCTTTTTTTTTTTAAGATTTCACAAATAAGAAAGATATATGGGATTTATCTTTTACTGTCTGAATTATTTCACTTAGCATAATGCCCTCAAGGAACATCCATGTTGTCACAAATGTCAAGATTTCATTTTTTTTATGGTTGAATAATATTACATGTTCTTTATACATTTATCCATCAATGGACACTTAGGTTGCTTTTGTATCTTGGTTGTTGTAAATAATGCTGCAATTTAATACGGGGGTATATATATCTTTTCAAATTAGTGTTTTTATTATTTTAAAGTAAATACCTAGAAGTATAATTCTGGTATCATATGATGGCTGTACTTTTAATTTTTAAAAGACATTCCATATTGTTTTCCATAGTGGTTGCACCATTTTACATTCCTACCAAGAGTGCACAAGGGTTCTCTTTTCTCCACATACTTGCCAACACTTGTTATTTCTTTTTAAAAAAAAAGATTTATTTATTTATTCATGAGCGACACACAGAGAGAGAGGCAGAGACACAGGCAGAGAGAGAAGCAGACTCCCTGCAGGGAGTCCGATGCAGGATTCGATCCCGGATCCTGGGATCATGCCCTGAGCTGAAGGCAGGCCCCAACCACTGAGCCACCCAGATGTCCCAACACTTGTTATTTCTTATCTTTTATAATAGCCATTCTAACAAGTGTGAGATGATATCTCATTATGGTTTTGATTTGTAATTCCCTGATGATTAATAATGTTAAGCATTTTTTATGTACTTGTTGGCCATCTGCATGTCTCCTTTGGGAAAAAAATGTTTATTCAGATCTTCTGACCATTTTTAATTCGATTGTTTGGGTTTTTACATTTGTTTTTGTGCTATTGAGTTCTATGAATTCCTTATATATTTGAAATATTAGTCCCCTATATGATACATGATTTGCAATTATTTTGTTCCATTTAGTATGTTGCCTTTCATTTTGTTGATGGTTTACTTTGATGTACAAAAGCTTTATAGTTTGATGTAGTCCTGCTTGTTTATTTGTTTGTGGTGTTAGATTTTTAAAAAAATCATCACCAAGACCTATGTCAAGGAGCTTACTGTCTATATCTTCTTCTAGGAGTTTTATGGTTTTAGGTCTTAAATTTAGGTGTTTAACCCACTTTGAGTTGATTTTTATATATGGTACAAGATAGTCATCCTGTTTCAATGTTTTGTGTGTGGCTGTCCAATTTTTCCAGCACAATTTATTGAAAAGATTGTCTTTTCCCTGTTGTATAGAGGCTTCTGTTATAAATTTATTGACCATATATGTGTGGGTTTATTTCTGGGCTCTATTCTGGGCTATATTCTGGGCTCTATTCTGTTCCACTGATCTATGTCTTTGTTTTTATGTCAATACTATACTGTCTTAATAACTATAGCTTTGTAATATAGTTTGAAATCAGGGACATGATGCTTCCAGCTTTATTCTTCTTTGTTCAGATTGCTTTCGCAATTTAGAGTCCTTTATAGGTTCCATGTAAATTTTAGGATCGTTTGTTCTATATCTATGAAAAATATCATTGGAATTTTGATATGATGTGCATTAAATCTGTATATTACTTTGGATAGCTACCAACAAGAGACATCTCTGACCTATTTAGAATTTAGTATTGCATCTCATTCTTCATAATCCCTAGTACAGTGCCAGGTACAAGATAATCCTTCGAAACACATCAAATTGGATTGCTTTGCCTCTATTAATGCACAATGATTTTATTTATACTATTTCTGAAGCAGCATATCCAAGTTCTTAAGACTAGAAGTAAATAATTTATCAATAAAAAGCCAAAGACATGCAACATGCTGTTGTGTACATTTGAACAATGATGGTTTCTTACTGTCTTTTTCCATTCTTACCTTCATGGTAAATGCCTACTCATCTCTCAGTCATGCTCAGATATCACTTTTCCTATGCAGTCTTTCTTTTAGACCACCCCCTCTCAATGAATTGTTATCTATACTATATTATGTCAATATGATGTCAATATTATATGCATATATTTATTATCACATTATCCCTTTGTGTTGTAATGAGTTATTTACATTGTGTTTTCTACAGCAGGCAAGATATGGAAACAATCTAAGTGTCCATCAACAGATAAATAGATAAAGAATATATATACACATATGTATATATATGTGTGTGTGTGTGTATGATATGTATATCATTTTAAAAATAAATTTAGCGAACCTATGTTTTTGGTGGTCATTTTTTTCAGGACAGTCATTTTTCAAATGGCTGGATTCCCCAACCCACCCCAAACTAAACACCAAGTTTGATTTTCAGCTCCTCTGTTGGATATAAATAAATGCATCTCTTCTTGGACATAGACATAGTATCTTGGCAAATTCCATTTCGGTTATTTCTTAATGATTTGAAAGTCCATTGCTTGGGAAGAAATTCCATCATACACATTTATGCTTAAAATAACCTGGGGATTTTTTTGCTTGCAAATGCTTGTCCCTACTATGCAACAGTTTTCTATGTTAGTAACTGTGAAAGAGAACCAAGGTGGGGAGTAATACTACAAATTAAGTAATGGTATAAGTATATGCCACAAGTCTAATGGTAGTAAGTTTTATTAATCAGAATAATACTTTGTTATGGAAGTGACAATGCTAAATGAATTCTTATTATTTTTTATTAGCTAATTTCTCACCTATAGACAAACTGTCAGCCTGCTAGTAGTTAAACTTTATTATTATACTTGTTTTTCCAAATTGAAGGAAAAAGAAGTACCATTTTTCTGTTATATGTTGGATTATGTAGGGAATGTTTGTGAACAATTCATAAAAATGATGAAAAGAGTTCCTGTGGTTGTTTTGTGTAGTATCTTGGCATTTGTATTGATAGTTAAAATTTCACTTCTAAATAAATAAAACTCCCATAGTGCTAGATTTGATGTGTGCCCAATTTGAACAAGAGTTGATTGACTACCTGTAGAATTTGTTCAAATGTTTCTCTTGTAAGGAAATACAGTAATCTTAAATTACAAAAAGAAAAGAAAGAAAAAGAAAGAAGTCAGACTAAGAAAGACAAATACCATGATTTCACTCATAAGTGTAACTTAAAAAATGAATAAACAAAAAGCAGAATCTGACCTATAAATACAGAGGACTGATGGTTGCCAGAAGGGAGAGGAATAGGAGTTGGGCAAAATGGGTGAAGGAGAGAGGGAGCTGCAGGCTTTCAGTTATGGAATGAGTAAGTCATAGGGACACTAGGCAAAAGATAAGGGATACAATCAATGATATTGTAATAGCTATGTAATGGGACAAATGGGAGCTACACTTGTGGTGAACATATATGTATAAACTTGTTAAACCACTGTGTTGTATATCTGAAACTAATCTAACATCATGTGTCAACTCAAAAAACAATGAGATGCCAACCATTTTCCATTTTCCATATTAAGTCAGACAACACATTTTTCCTTTGACTTAATAGTTATTTGATTGATTGGCAGCTATATCTGATTGCTAGGTGTGATAAATATAAATAAAACTTGTTAAATTTGTATGAATAAAATTCAAGCTTTTGTGAATATCATTTATATATAGTTATATTTTTGTGATACTGAACTTATGTATTCCTGTAAGATAGATTTCAGTGATTAAACCACATTATTCTTACTAGTCTCCCTAGTGACAGGATTGTTGCAGTGCAACTAGTGCAAAATAGAATGAGGCAAAAGCAAAACATGCCACAGTAGAATTAAGTCCAAGATTAGGCCCTGATTACTTTACAGCTTTAGCTCAAGGGTCACCAACCAAATGGTCAATACTTATCAAGTGCTTACTACTTACTTTCTTTTCATTATTTTATCCATAAAATAGAGATATTAATCCATTTCATAGATTATTGAGACGATTAAGTAACATCATACTTGTACTTAACAATAGTACTTATATGTGGTAAAATTTGTTTTATCATTTTTTATACTGAGTGATTCTTTAAGTTGGTGGCAATGACTTTGCTTTCTTTTATAAGCTTTTTGAAGATTTTCAGCAAGGAGAGAAAACTCCAGAAAGAGTTCCTACCCAAACCCTTCTCCTTATGGAATTTGCTGTCTATGTTCAATCCACACTTTTAGGACTTAGCTCAATATCTACTCATAACTCCAAATAAGCTCAAAGATTTAGGTTAGGGTCTGATGATCTAACTACTCTTCCCAAGCACAAAGTTAAGCCAATTATTATATGCTTGACCTGAAGAAATTTAATGCTCAATAACTTACTTAGAAAAGAAGGCAGGAACATTGAATTTAATTAATTGAATTAATTAAGAATTGAAGAAGATAGGGATACTGAATTAATTTAATATTGATGGAATCAACCATAAAGTTGCTTATTTGCATATCAAAATAGAATTTGAGAATCTTAGAAGCATGTCAGTTGCAGTTGCTGCCTGGTAAATGAGCATGCAATGCTACTCTTGATTAAAATGTTCAAATCGAGACATTAATTAGCCATATTCCAAGGTAGCACAAACCTCTCCTTGTTTCAGGGAAGATATTGGCATTATCAAAATAAATGTGATATATTTCTTTAAGCTTAGTTCTTCAAAGAGTAATTTTACATGGTTATTAAGTATATCGCAATAAAATGGTATAAGTACCCTGATTACCATGCTACTTTGAATAAAATTAATTTAGTATGTCTTAAGCATATGGATCTGAAATAAATTAATGCCAACATTATTTATATATTGCCTTTAATACATTCATTCTGGCTAATGTTAAATTTCTCCAGAAGCTTTGAAAATTATCTAGAGGTGCAATATTAATGGTGACATTTTGTTTACTACAGAAGCCCATTAAAACACTGTTGGTCATTTCACATCAAATAGAAGAATGTGGGGAAGGAAAACAGAGAGATACATTAATTAGTAGCTTATTAGAAAGGTTCTAGACACCGAACTTGAAAAATTTTTAGAAAAATCAGCTATCTTAATGCTGCAAATGGTATTGGGAATTCCAAAAATAGAAATAGTTAGTTTAAAAAAAAAAGAAAAGAAAAAGAAATAGTTAGTTTGCTAAATGGATAATGTATAAAATATCACTCAAAGAATATTCTAGTCCTGTATAGTGCTGGATTATGCAAAGGAATAAGGCAAACAGATTATTATTGCATTTTTAAAATTTCAGTGACAATTGGGTTTTGTTTAACTTATGATAACTAAATCCTCAAAAAAATGATTTGTTCAAATAGGTGTGTTGTGATAGAGTGATAACCAGTTTTAAATCATTATAGAAGCAGTTTAATATTGTTTTACAAATATACTGAGGTTATTTTTTTTTTTACTGAGGTTATTTGAATGCATATTTTGCTCAAGCACAAAACCCAAAAGCTTTGTAAAAACATGATGTGATGACAGTGACAAACAGATAATTACATATACTGTTCATTTCTTAATCATTTCATCACTAAAAATAGCAATTTTAAACATCTTAGTAAAGCAAAAATTAAGAAGGTGACTTGTGCTATTGCACATGTGTATTTTTCCATTCATGTTTTCCAGGCTTTCTAGGGCAATGAATGATCATACAGTCCCTTGTTTCTTTTATCCAACAAACATTTTTTGAGGATTTACTATACACCAAGTTATATATTATTATATATTCATATGAAGATTATATGAATTTAAATCAAAATTCTTGCTTTTTAAAGATCTCATGATCTAGTTTTATGTCGTTAAAAAATGGATAGCTAAGTTTGGTCAAAATCAGTCAATACTTTACTGTCTAACATACCAATTGTGCTTTAAATATCTAGCAAAGAGAGGTGCAATATAAAAAGAGAAAGACAAAAGGACATAGCTAAGAACCAGAAATATAACAACAATGAAAGGCAGTTAAATTTGCTATTCTCGGGCAGCCCGGGGGACTCAGCGGTTTGATGCTGCCTTCGGCCCAGGGTGTGATCCTGGAGACCTGAGATCCAGTCCCACATCCAGCTTCCTGCATGGAGCCTGCTTCTCCCTCTGCCTGTGTCTCTGCCTCTCTCTCTCTCTCCCTCTCTCCCGTGAGTAAATAAATAAAATCTTAAAAAAGAAAAATTGCTGTTCTCTGGAGCATGTAGTGTGGGCCAGGAGTTTGGTTACTGAAATGTATTAAAGACTAAACATTTTCTATCTGAAATGAGATCAATGTCAGTCTCTTGTTATAAAGCCAGAGGTCGAGGGTGTGGCACACTAATCACTAAAGGTAGGACAGATCTCTAAGTACCTCCACCAAATGTATTTAAATGCATGCTTGTACAGGCTGGTTCAAAATGGCAATGTAGGATGACCGAAGTCACCTCTTCCACAGAACACACCAAATTATACCTTTTAATAGAATGATCCTCCTGAAGAACTCAGGGCTGACTGAGCAGCTACTGATCAACCAAAGACAGAGAGAATGCCAAGAGAACAGCAAGAGAGATGGAGACACAGTAAAAAAAAAAAAAAAAAAGAAGTCCTGTACTCAACACTGAAAATGTCAATGGGGAGGAAGAGTATTCAGGGACCAGAAACAGATCCCTTTGTCCTTGAGCACAGAAAAAAACCTGTGGTTTAAAAGAGCAACTAGTATTTTTAAAAGACAACACTAGAACCCTGCCAAGTGGCAGAATTGCTGTGGAAAAGCTCTCCAGGTCAGAGAGACTGGAGGATACAGTCTGCTTTCTCATTCTACCTTGGAAACCTGATATGAAGAAGAGTTTCGACACCGCGGTGGGCAGGTCCAGTCATCTCGGTGGGCTTCCAACTTCAGGGAGTCTAGGATCCACATGCCCACACCAGCCGTAGATGTGCTGAGATGCAGAAGAAAAGCTGTGGTTTAGAGGGGCCAGAGGACTGAGGCAATGCTCTCTACCCTCCATTTCAAGGGCCCAGACTGGAGCAGGATCTGACTGCCATAAGGGGCAGGTTCAGATGCCATAATTGGAAAGCCTAATGCCATAGGGTGGCTTCAGTAATCAGAGGGAGCTTTCAGCCTCAGCAAGCCCAGGGTCCTGAAGCTCATGCCAGCCCCAGTCACCCTGGGGCAAAGAAAAAAAAGCCAAATTAAAAGAGTTTAGAAACTGCTGGAATGTTCTCTCCCCCCTCCATCTTAAAAGCCCAGATGTGAGCCAAGTCCAGCTCACAGTGAGTTTGTGACCTCACTGAGCCCAGGATCTACAAGCCCACACCAGCTGCCCTATGGTGCTGGGGCACAGCAAACAAACCATGGTTTTGTGTTTTTTATTTTTGTAAATTTTTCTGCTTTATTATTTTCTTTTACTTTTTAAATTTGTCTCATTTTGGTTTTGTTTTTTATTTTATTCTTTTCTGTTCTCTTTTTTCTTTTCTTTTTCTGAATTCCTTTTCCTTTTATTATTATTATTTTTCTTTATTCTATTTGTAAAAAGCCACAGTTTAAAAGAGTAACTAGCATACACAGCCACAGCTCCAGCCAGCAAGCAAGTCATCAAACACCCAAAGTCTGCATAGGGGTTACCATACATAAAACCACTCCTGCAACTTTAGGAGAAGTAGCCCTTTTGCCTAATCCATAAAAACAAACACAGAAAGTCAAGCAAAATGGGGAGACAAAGGAATATGCTACGAAAGAAAGAACAAGAAAAAAATCTCAGTAAAAGAATTAAATATAACAGAGATAAGCAATGTGCCTGATAAAAGAATTTAAAGTATTGATTGTAAAAATACTCATTGGGCTGGGGAAAAGAATGGAAAAACTCAGTGAGAGCTTCAATAAGGGGATAGAAAATATTGAACAGAATCAATCAAAGCTGAAGAATACAATAATTGAAATACAAAACACACTGGAGAGAATTCATAGTAGATGAGAGGATTCAGAAGAATGTATAAGGGATCTGGAAGACAGGGTAATAAAAAGCACACAAGCTGAGCAGCAAAAAGAGAAAAGAATTTTTAAAAATAAGAATAGATTAAGGGATCTCTTGGACAACATTAAGCAAAAAACATTGGTATTATAAGGGTCTCAAAAGAAGAGAATGAAAGAAGAATGTAGAAAACATATCTGAAAAAATAACTGAAAACTTCCCTGAAGCCCATAGAATTCCAAGCAAGATGAACCCGAGGAGGTCCAGACCACAGCACATAATAATTAAAATGTTGAAGATTAAAGATAAAGAGACACTCCTAAAAGCAACAAGAGAGAAATAAAAAGTTACCTACAAGAGAAAACCTATAAGATTATCAGTTGGTTTTACACCAGACATTTTGCAAACCAAAAAAGATTGGCACGATATATTCAAAGTGATAAAAGGAAAAAACGTACAACAAAAATACTCTACCCAGTAATCATGCAGATTCACAAGAGAGATAGAGTTTCCCAGAAAAACAAAATATAAAGATGTTTATCACTAGTAAACCAGTCTCACACAAAATGTTAAACGTACTTCTTTAAGTGGCAAAGAAATGGCCATAATCAGACATAAGAAAAATATGAATAAAAAGATGTAAAATATGACAACATATACACAAAATATGGAGCATGGAGTAAAAAGAGAAGAGAAGGGAAAAATAAAAGTAAGGGGGTATTTTTTGTTTATTTTTAGAAAGTGTTTAAATTTAAATGACCATCAATTTTTTAAAAGATTTTATTTATTTATTTATTCATGAAAGACATGGAGAGAGAGGCAGAAATGTAGACTGAGGGAGAAGCAGGGTCCCCCACAGGGAGCCCAATGTGGGACTCGATCCCAGAACCCTAAGATTATGTCCTGAGCTGAAGGCAGATGCTCAACCACTGAGCCACCCAGGCATTCCATGACCATCAAATCAATAACAGACTGCTATTTACTTAGGATGCTATATATGAACCTCATGGTAAACATACCCCAAACCAGTCATAGATACAAAGAGGAAGAAAGCCAAATGAAACACTAAGGATACTGATACTCATCAACTGCAAAGAAAGAGAGCAAGGAAAGAAGAAAAGAACAGAGAGGAACTAAAAAAACAACACAAAAACAAATTTTTAACATGGTAATATGCACAAAGTTATCAATAATCACTTTAAATGTAAATGGCCTACATGCTCCAATCAAAAGACAGAGTGAGGGAAAGATAAAGAAAAACAAAAGATGAGATGAGCACAGGGTGTTATGCTATATGTTGGCAAATTGAATTAAAATAAATTTTTAAAAAAAGAAAAACAAAACAAGACCCATCTATATGCTGCCTACAAGAGACTCACCTC
The DNA here is from genome assembly GCF_053574225.1 of Canis aureus. Lineage (NCBI taxonomy): Eukaryota > Metazoa > Chordata > Mammalia > Carnivora > Canidae > Canis > Canis aureus. The sequence continues at coordinate 34,756,637 of NC_135649.1, read as the reverse complement.
AGACCTAGAGACTCATACAGAAGGAAAGTGAAAAGATGGAAAAATATTCATCATGTAAATAAAACCAAAAAAAAAATGTCAGAGTAGCAATACTTATATCAGACAAAATAGACTTTAAAAAAAGACTGTCACAAGAGACAAAGAAGGGCATTCCATAATGATAAATGGGTCTATCCAATAAGAAGAGATAACTATTGTAAATATCTAGTCAGCCAACACTGGAGTACCTAAAAAGATAATGCAAATATTAATGGACATACAGAGAAAAATTGATAGTAAGATAATAATAATAGGGGACTTTAACATTCCACTTACATCAATAGATGGATAATCTAGTTAGCAAATCAATAAGGAAACAATGTCTTTGAATGCACACTTAACCAGATGGATGTAACAGATATATTCCATCCCAAAACAGCAGGATACACATTTTTTTCAAGTGTACATGGAACATTCTCCAGAACGGATCACATATTGGACCATAAAATAAGCCTCAATAAATTTAAGAAGATTGCATCATACCATGCATCTTTTCTGACCACAATAGTATGAAACCAGAAATAAACCGGAAACATGTGAAGACTAAACAATATGATACTAAACAACCAATGTGTCAATGAAGCAGTCAAAGAAGAAATAAAAAACTACATGGAAACTAATGAAAATGAAAACACAATGATCCAATATCTCTGGGACACAGTGAAAGCAGTTTGAAGAAGTAAGCATAGAGCAATATAGGCTTACCTCAAGAAACAAGAAAAAAAAAGCAATAAAAACTAATCTAATGTTATGCCTAAAGGAACTAGAAAAAAGAACAAGCAAAGACCAAGGTGAGTAGAATAAAGAAAATAATAAAGACCAAAGCACAAATAAATAATGTAGAGACTAAAAGAACAAGGGAGGGACGCCTGGGTGGCTTAGTGGTTAAGTGCCTGCCTTCGGCCCAGGGCATGATTCCGGAGTCCAGGGATCGAGTCCCGCATCGGGCTCCCTGCATGGAGCCTGCTTCTCTCTCTGCCTCTCTCTCTCTCTCTCTCTCTCTCTCTGTCTCTTATGAATAAATAAAAACTTTAAAAGAACAAGGGAAAAGAAATCAATGAAACCAAGAGCTAGTTCTTTGAAAAGGTAAACAAAATTGACAAACGTTTAGCCAGACTCATCAAGAAAAAAAAAGAGAAAGGACCCAAATAAGTAAAATCAGAATCAAGAGAGAAGTAACAACTGATACCACAGAAATACAAAGGATTATAATAGAATACTATAAAAATTATATGCCAACAAATTGGACCACTGAGAAGTAGATAAAATCCAGAAACATACAATATTCTCAAACTGCACCAGGAAGACATAGAAAATATAAATAGACTGATTACAAGTAATGAACCTGAATTGGTAATTAAAAAAACCTACTGAAAAATAAAAGTCCAGAATTCACAAGTGAAGTTTACCAATCATTTAAAATAGATTTGATACCTATTCTCCTCAAATTATTTCAAAATACAGAAAAGATAAATTCCAAATACACTTTATGAGGCCAGCATTACCCTGATACCCAAACCAGACAAAGATGGCCCCCAAAAAAGAAAACTAGAGACCAATATACCTGATTGCCACAGATGCAAAAATCCTCAACAAAATATTAGCAAAGCAGATACAGCAATACATTAAAAAGATCATTTACCACAATCAGGTGGGATTCATTACTGGGATGAAAGGATGGATCGATATTCACAATATTCCACTAAAAAACTACTAGAAGTAATTAATAAATTCAGTAAAGTGGCAGGATACAAAATCAATATCCAGAAATTTGTAGCACTTCTATATACTAACAATGAAGTCACAGAAAGAGGAATTTAAAAAAAATACCATTTAAAATTGCATGAAAAAGAATAAAATACCTAGGAATAAAATTAACCAAAGAGGTGAAAGTCCTGTACTCTGAAAACTATAAAACAGTTATGAAGGAAATTGAAGATGACACAAACAGATGGAAAGATATTCCATACTCATGGATTGGAAGAATTAATATTGTCAAAATTTCCATATTACCCAAAGAAATCCACAGATTCAATGCAATCCTTATCAAAATACCAAAGGTATATTTTTTAAAAACTATAACAAAAAATATTCTAAAATTTGTATGGAACCATGGAAGACCCCAAATAGCCAAAGCAATTCTGAGAAAGAAGAACAAAGCTTGAGGCATTAAAATCCCAGATTTCAAGATATACTACAAAGCTGTAGTAATCAAAACAGTATGGTACTAGCCCAAAAACAGACACATAAATCAATGGAACAGGATAGAGACTGTAGCAATAAACCCACATATTATATGGTCAATTAATCTATGAAAAAGGAAGCAAGAATATGTAATGGGAAGAAGACAGTGTCTTCAGCAAATGATATTGGGAGAACTGGACAGCTACATGTTAAAGAATGAAATTAGACTATTTTCTAACATTATACAAAAGAAAACCTCTCAAAATGAATCAAGGACCTAAATGTGAGGTCTGAAACCATAAAATTCCTAGAAGAGAGCACAAACACTAATTTCTCTGACATCAGCCATAGCAACATTTTTCGAGATATATCTTCTAAGGTAAGGGAAATAAAAGCAAGAATATACTATTGGGACTACATCAAAACAAAAGCATCTGCACATCAAAGGAAAATATCAACAACAAAGAAAGACAACCTACTGAATGGGAGAAGATATTTGTAAATGATATATCCAATACAAGGTTAATATCCAAAATAAATAAGGAACTCATACAACTCAACACCAAAAGAACAAACAATGCAATTAAAAAATGGGCAGAAGACCTGAACAGGCATTTTTCCAAAGAAGACATACAGATGGCCAACAGACACACGAAAAGATGCTCATCATTACTCATCATCAGGGAAATGCAAACCAAAACCACAATGAGATGTCATCTAACACTTGTTAGAATGGTAAAGAGGAGAAGAAACAAGTGTTGGTGACGATGTGGAAAAAAAGAAACCCTTGTGCACTCTTGGTGGGAATGTAACTTGATACAGTCACTGTGGAAAACAGTATGGAGGTTTCTCAAAAAATTAAAAGCAGAAATGCCTTAAGATTCAATAATTCCACTTTTGGGTATTTCGCCAGCAAAAATGAAAACGCTAATTCAAGAAGGTATATGCACCCCTATGTCTACTGCAACATTATTTACAACAGCAACCTAAGTGTCTGTCAATAGATGAATGGATAAGGACAATGTGATATATATACACAATGGAATATTACACTGCCCTCAAAAGGATGATATTACCCCATTTGAGACAACATGGATGGACCTAGGTGGTATGGTGCTAAGTGAAATAAATCAGACCAAAAAAGACAAATATTCTATAATTCCACTCATGAATGGAATCTTAAAAAATGAATAAACAAACACAAAGCTGAATCAGAACTATAAATGCAGACAACAAACTGATAGTTGCCCGAAGGGAAAGGGGTGGGAGTTGGTCAAAATGGTTGAACAGCAGAGGGAGTTACAGGCCTCCCATTATGGAATGACTAAGTCACAAGAATAAAAAGTAAAGCATAAGGAAAACAGTCAATAATACTGAAATAGCTATGTAATGGGACAGATGGGAGCTACGCTTGTGGTGAAGAGCATAAGGTTTAAACTTGTCAAATCACTAGTACACCTGAAACTAATGTAACATTGTGTCAACTCTACTACAATAAAAAATAAAATAATAATTATAAATAAGTCACTAGAGGACAGAGAGAATATTTAATAAACGGAGCTGAGAACATTTGTTATCTATTTGCAAAAAATCAAAGCATATGTTTATATCTCACCATCTAGAAAAATAAATTTCAGTCGATTAAGCCTTTTAAAATTCAAGGAACAACTTTAAAACTTTGGAATAAAATACAGGTGAATATCTTTCTGACCTTAGGATAAGGAGAAATTTTCAAAACGAGTCACAACACCAGAATTGAATAGTTCGGTAAATGTGACTATAGTAAAAGGGTGAATATCTGTCCATTAAGAGATAATGTAGAAACTGAGAGAAGATACTACAACACAAGTAACTAGCAAAGGATTATGTCAGGATACATAAAGAATTCTCATAAAGTCAAAAGAAAAAATGATGCCAAAATCTGAACAAATATTTTGTAGGATAGAAATGCTTGTGAGGAATCAACATATAAGGTATGTTCAACTTCAGGGGCACCTGGGTGGCTCAATCGGTGAAGTGTCTGCCTTCAGCTCAGGTCATGATGTCATGGGTCCTGGGATTGAGCCCCCGCGTTGGGCTCTCTGCTCAGCCAGGAGTCTGCTTCTCCCTTTCCTTCTGTACTTGCTCTCTCTCAAACAAATAAAATCTTTAAAAAAAAAAAAAAGATATGTTCGACTTTACAAGTAAGGGAAATACAAGTGCAAACTACAATGTGATAACAGTATGTCCTCATTTTGATTTACAAAAAGTGAGAAGTGTTGGAGAGGATCTAGTGTCACATGCACAGGATCTCTTATATATTGCTGTTGAGAGTATAAATTGGTATAGCTACTTTGGAAAACACTCAGGTATTTCTATAAAGATGAATATTTACATACTTTATAAATCGACAATAACATGAGAACTCTTGTACACGTGTGCCAGAAACATTTGCAAGAATATTTACAGCAGCACTGTCACAAAAGATGAAATATCCAAATGCTTAGTGACTGAAGAATAGATAAATTATGGTATATTTATATAATAATATTCTAGAGATATGCGCAACAAAATGCATGACTCTTAGCAACATAATGTTGAATGACAAAGCAAAATTTTATATGGTGCTGTATCTTTTAAAATATACCAAAAAACCAAATGCATAAAACAATACAACTTTAACAAACAGAAAAGCATTCCAGAGTACTGGCTACTTTTGGATTGAAGGGGATGGGACAAAAGAGTAGCATGCAGTGTATATTATAATTGTCAAATAAACAGATAATAATAAATACAACTCATTGTTTCTACATTAGCAAATGAAAGAGAAGGAGTTCATATAGAACATTATAAATCTAAGCTAAGGTAAGGAATGGAGAATGAAAAAAGAATAAAGGGATGATAGATTGAAAAAATTTTTAATGTTAAAATATAATTCAAAATAGGGATGCCTGAGTGGCTCAGTAATTTAAGCTGATGACTTGAGTTTGGCTCAGGTCATAATCTGGGGTTCCTGGGATCAAGCCCCATGTCATGCTCCACACTCAGTGTGGAGTCTGCTTCAGGATTCTCCATCTTCCTCTCTCTCTGCCCTCCCCCTGCATGCACATTCTATCTCTCTCTCAAAGTAAATAAATCTTTAAAAATATATATGTAATTCAAAACATATCCACATTAAAAATAAATGCAAAAGGATTAAACTTGCCTATTGGAAACAAAGATTAATTGATATATATATTTTAAAGCCAGAAATCCATTGCTATAAGGAAACCTACTAAAATAAATGGTCACAGGAAGTTTAAAATTAAGAATAATTTTTAAAAAGTTATACTAGGTAAATACTAGCCAAAAAAAGATGGCACAAAAATCTTAACACTAAAATATATAAAATTTGAGTTAAAAAGCATTCGTAGTGATAGAGGTTTACCATCTGATATTAAAAAAATAAAACCAATCAGAAGGATATTATTAGTATGAACCCAAATACATATAATACCATCGTGTGTGTGTTTGTGTATTAGGTATGTGTGTGTTGATAAAACTGGAAGCAAAAGTTGACAAACTCATAATTATAGTTGAAGATATTTAAGTCACTTGTATAAAAAAGATAAATCAGTGCTCGCTTCGGCAGCACATATACTAAAATTGGAACGATACAGAGAAGATTAGCATGGCCCCTGCGCAAGGATGACACGCAAATTCGTGAAGCGTTCCATATTTAAAAAAAAAAAAAGATAAATCAAACAAAATGTAAGTAAAGATATAAAGATTTTGAGCAGTAGCAGAAATAAAGTTAATCTAAAATACAACTCAACACATATTATCTTTCCCAGTACTCAGTGAACATTATCTTTCAAAAAAGAAAAAACAATTTACTGGAGTTAAGTGGAAATTTCAAAGAGTTAATATCATGTAAATTATAGTCTGAAAACATTGCATTAAATGAGAGACACAGAGTCTAACTATAAGGAAAAAAACATGTTTAGTGAATTTAAAACTCCCTTCAAAACAATGAAAGTTCTACATATCAAAACTGAAGTGGTACTTACAGGTAAATATGCAACATTAAGTATATATACTTAAAAACAAAAAGTAGAGAAAATAATTGAGTATTGAAATAAAAAAGCTAGGAAAAGAACCAAAGACGAGTGGGGTGGGGGAGCATGAGGGAAGTAAAAAAAAAAATTAGAAAATTCAACTACTAGAAGCATCACCAAAACCTCTTGAGAGAATCAGTAAACCAAGGGTGGATGACATTTCAAAAGTGTTAATAAATAAACACATCAAATATGATTTGGAGAAAATTCTTGTGAGCTGAAAACAGAATTACCTACATCCAATTAGGAGAGATACCCAGGTAACCCCTCAAAGCCTTGAGAATAACTTTATAACTTTTTTATGCCCAGAACCATTAAGAATAGAGAATGAACCCGTAGTTTAAAAAAAAAATCAGTATTCTGATAAAGCCATCATATTGTCATCTCACACCTTCAATATATCTAGGACCTTTAATATTTCACAGAGTGATTTCACATAGATGATTTCACTTTTAGAAATTTAGAATCACAGGATGTGCATCTGTCATAGGTGTGAAAATGCTTATAGGGTACTTAGAAGAGAGTTACAATCAGCTGCTGGTTCCTGCAGCCTTCCTGAAGAAAGGGCAGCAATCCAGTATTTATAAATATGCTTTCCCTTGAAGTAAATGCAGTAACAAGATTAGGTCGATAGATATACCAGTGCTATTAAGGTGTCAAAGGAGAACCCCATAAATTATAAGCTCAGCATTAGTTAGCTAGACCATTTTCAGAAGTTCACTTTTCTAATCTTAAAATCCATCATAAAAACAATAACAGGAGGATATGTGTTTACCTGCTGCCTTCAAACTTAAGAGAATTTTACTTGTTCATTTGGGAAAATTTAAGAAAGAGAAAGTTCAAGGCAATAATGTATTATAGAAACTGCTTGTGCATAGCAGTCTAGTTATTTGGAATAAATTGATTACAGATCATGCATGGTCTTTGTTTTTAACAAAATATTTTACTTATTTTACTTTGTTACATTCATTACATTCTTAAAAGCAACTTTGCAATCCTGAGGGATACTTGATGCCATATATGAATAAAATTATTGCATATATTTTAATCTTCCACATGAAAGATCTTTCCACAAAAAATAAACATTTTAACATAAAGCTAAGAAAAACGATCTTGTCAAAGAAGTAATAGAAGGAGATTTCTAGTCAATGCCTGCAGATTTAATTATTTTGTGAGCACAAGAAAAAGAATTCTCTTGCTTTGGTATACCCCTGACACCAAAAAAGCAAAAACAGAGTCTTTAATAAGTGGCATCTGGCCAGCAGCTGCTGTCATAGCTTCTCCTGCCTTCTTTTTTTTTTTAAGATTTTATTTTTTATTTATTTATTTATTTACTTGAGAGAGAAAAGGAGAGAGAGAGAGAGGAGAGAGAGAGATCACAAGTAGAGGGGAAAGGCAGAGGAAGAAGCAGGCTCCCTGCTCAGCAGGGAGCCCAATCTGGGGCTAGATCCCAGAACCCTGAGATCATGACAGCCGAAGGCAGAAGCCTAACTCACTGAGCCACCCAGGTGCCCTGCCTCTCCTGCCTTCTGAAATACCTGAATATATTTTGTACAAAGTAAAACACACAACTCCTCAGAAAACTACGATTATAGACATCTTTTCGCCTAAATTAGGAAGGAATGTCCACTAACCACAGATTTTCCTAAACTTAGGATGAGTTAAACATATCCTAAGTTGAAGGGCGCCTGGGTGGGTCAGGTGGATAAGCATCTGACTTTGGCTCAGGTCATGATCCCAGGGTCTTGGTATTGGACGCATGGTTGGTTGGGGTGGGGGGCACCAGGCCCCGGGTTCAGTGGGGAGTCTGCTTGTCATTCTGCCCCTCTCTCCACTCATTCTCTCTCTCTCTCTCTCTCTCTCTCTCTCTCAAATAAAACAATCCTTTAAAAAATTATCCTAAGTCGAAAATGCATTTACTCTACCTAGCCTACTGAACATCAAAGTTTAACCTAGCCTACCTTAAGTGTGCTCAGAACATTTACATTAGCCCACAGGTAAGCAAAACAATCTAACACTGCTTGTTTTATGATAAAGTGTTGACTATCTTACATAATTTATTAAATGCTCTACTGGAAGTGAACAGCCAGATGGTTATAGGCCATTGTGATGGCATGGCTAACTGGAACATGCCACTGCCCAATATTCCAAGAGAGTTATCATATTGCTAGCCCATCACAGGATCAAAATCCAAAATTTGGATTTTGTAGTCTCTACTGAACAGGTATCACTTTGGCACCATTGTAAAGGTGAAAAACTGTAAGTCAAATCATCCTAAGTTGGGGATGTCTGTATAACGTAAAGACTGTCTGTAGAACGTAATGGGGTTTGATTAAGCATAGACACATGTGTGCACTTGCACACACACAGTCTTTGTGATCTACTTCATGAAACAGAGCAGTTATGTGGAAAAAAAAGGTAAGAACACAAATTTTTCCCAGACTCAGAGAAGTAGTTGGAAAAGATACACAAAAATGTAAAAAAATGTAAACAGTGGGTTATTTTATTTTCTTGTACTTTTGGAGTTGGTTAATATTTTAACAATAACTGTGATTAGTAAACATGTGGTTAAAGCATGTGGTTAAGGCATATACTATATATTAAATGACAATATTTACCAGAAAGATGGAGGTTAGAACACTGCGTTCTAACATACTCCTTTATAATCACAGTAATAAAAATCAACTGAAATAATCAAAAGCATCTTTAAATTTTTTTTTAATTTTTATTTATTTATGATAGTCACAGAGAGAGAGAGAGAGAGAGAGAGACAGAGACACAGGCAGAGGGAGAAGCAGGCTCCATGCACCGGGAGCCCGATGTGGGACTCGATCCTGGGTCTCCAGGATCGCGCCCTGGGCCAAAGGCAGGCGCCAAACCGCTGCGCCACCCAGGGATCCCAAAAGCATCTTTAAAAAGAGGGCAAACACTCACATGCTATATATAATTTAAAGACTTACCACTAGCTAATTTAAAGGTAGAATAAGATTAATCAGAGGCCCTGAAAAACTTCCAAATATTATTTCATAGATACACAATACAGTGTGTGGATAATTAGAGAAGTCCCAGCCCAATCCAAGCCAGAAAGAACCTCCTGAACTGGAAGGTGTGGGCTGCAGATAGGATAAGACTGGAAACCAATGTGGAACAGGCACTTGGAGCAAATTCATTACTGCAGATGCAGACCACTTGGTCTCACCAGTGAGCTGACTGCAAAGTTGAGTCTGACCACATCTAACCCCAAATCTGGCGGTGGTAGGATTTTCCTTCTCCCAGCTTCCACCAGTTACCTGCAATAATTGACAGTGACACTAGGAAAGAGACTTGACACAGACATGTTCTGTAACTGGAGTAGAGTTTAGAGCAGAGGAAAAATAGGTACACAATTCTTAATCATGGAATCTCACTTCGCCAAACAATGAAGAGGAAGCAAGCAGAGACTAATTTTCCCTAAAAGGACAGCCCCCAAATTCTAAACTCTTCCCCACTCAGGTCTCAGTATCATGAATTTGGTGATATAAATACACATCAATGCAGGCCTTCTGCAAAACTTCTGAGTCATTAAGTCTAATAGTGTTGAGACGCAACGAGCAAGCTTGCAGAGACTCCTTCTATGCTTATTTGGGTCATTGACCAGTTTACTATGGACCTGCTCTAATTAAGAGATAAATACTTATTTTGTAAAACCAGCATGTGGCTTATAAAAGTATCCTGCAAAATGAAAGGAAAATAGATAAGCATGAGACTTAAGTAGGAGAAGTAGAGAACAAAGGAAACAATCAAAGTGAAAAAGCAAAAAACAAATTACCCAATTAAAAAAAAACAGGCAAAGATCTTAAATAGACATTTCTACAAAGAAAATATACCAATGGCCAACAGGTATATGAAAGGATGTTCAACATCATTAATCATCAGAGAAATGCAAATCAAAACCACAATGAGATATCACTTCACATCTGTTAGGATGGCCATTATAAAACAGAAACAGAAAATAAGTGTTTGTGAGGATGTGTAGGAATTGCAACATTTGTACACTGTTGCTGGGAATGTGAAGTAATGCCACAACTACGGAAATAGTATGGAATCTCCTTAAAACATAAAAAAAAATGGAACCACTGGCAGCACCTGGGTGGCTCAGTGGTTGAGCATCTGCCTTTGGCTCAGGGTGTGATCCCAGGGTCCTGGGATTGAGTCCTGCATCAGACTCCTTGTGGGGAGCCTGCTTCTCCCTCTGCCCATGTCTCTGCCTCTCTCTGTCTGTCTCCGTGAATAAATAAAATCTTTTAAAAAATGGAACCACTGTATGATCCAGCAACCCCCCCTCTGGGTATATATCCAAAGGAAATAAAGTCAGTATCTTGAAGAGATATATGTGTGTCCATGTTCATTGCAACATTATGCACAACAGCCCAGAGGTGGGAATAACTCCAAATGTCCATCAAAAGATGAATGGATAGGGCAGCCCGGATGGCTCAGCGGTTGAGTGTCTGCCTTCAGTCCAGGGCATGATCCTGCAGACCAGGGATTGAGTCCCATGTCAGGCTCCCTGTGTGGAGCCTGCTTCTCCCTCTGCCTGTGTCTTTGCCTCTCTCTCTGTGTGTCTCTCATGAATAAATAAATAAATAAATAAATAATCTTTAAAAAAAAGGATGAATAGATAAAGAAAATGTGATATATGATACAATGGAATATTATTCAGCCACGAAAAGAAGAAAATCCTGTCATAGGCAGCAACGTGGATAAATCTTGGGGGCATTACGATGAGTGATACATAAGCCAGTCATAGAAGGACAAATAATGCGTCATTCCATTTATACAAATGAGGTACCTAAAGTGGTAAAACTCTCTGAAGCACGGAGTAGAATGGTGATTGCTAGGGGCTGGGAGGAGGAAAAGTAAAGCTGCTGTCCAATAGGCATAGGTTTGGGTCATGCAAGATGAAAGAGCTTTAGAGATCAACTGTATAACGCAGAGCTCATAGTTAACAATAATGTACGTTTAAAAATTGTTAAGAGGGTAGATCCCATATTTTAGGTTAGAGATTTTTAACCTAGTAAAATTGTAATTGGCTTTTTAAAAATGTATACTACTGAAATCCATATTTCAAAATATTTTTAAATCCCATATGGGTATTTATATATGCCACCAATGATATGTGAAAACATGTAAAAGGGGCAGCTATTAAGGGTATGTTTTTATTATCTGAAAATGATCTGATGCCATTAATAAATTCTCATCCTATTTTTAACCTGGAAAAAAACAAGAAAAAAGAGAACATTTAAAAAACTTTTTACTAGAGTAAGCAGAAGTAACTTGTAGAAAACATCTGCTTTCTGCATTCAATAAAGTTTAAGTGAACTACTATATGGATCCATGAGAAAAACTGTGAACGTTGATGAAATAAGGCAACAGATTCATATGGAAAGAGAGGTAGGAATGTTCCAGAATTAACATAATTAAATTAGTAATAACATAACACAGTACAATGTTACCAGAAACACTGAACTATAGAATTGACCTTATAAAAATGTCAATCTGTAAGAAAATACAAAAATATTCTTAAACAAAAAGATACATAATGAAAAAAAATACCCCACCCAAGTTATATCCACTAAAATGGAGCATATTGTGAGAAAGGAAATAAAATACATCAAATTTTTCATGAAGCCTACCCTTTTCATGTTGTTTAAAATTGTAAACCATTCCCCACTTGACTCCCCTACCCTCATTATTCTGGGGGTATTCTTATCTGCTTATTATTATTATTATTATTATTATTATTATTATTATTATAATTCTGCTCTATCTTCCCCCATAGTTCTGATGGCCATTTAACATACCATAAAAAATAATCTAACATAACACAATAATTACTTATGTTTACTGGCACCTGTTCTCTTAACCGGAAGGTAAGCCTAATGAGGGCAAAGTTTGTTTTTTTCTTCACTGACTTATTGGAAGTATCTGGAGGAGGACTGGTACATAGTAAGAGACTTGAATATTTTATTTATATTTCAAAGGATGAAAGACTTTGGAGTGAATCAAACTCTAAGTAGTAAAAGCATATAATTTTTCTTTTTTTAAAGATTTTATTTATTTATTTATTTAAAAAAATTTTTTTAAATTTATTTATGATAGTCACAGAGAGAGAGAGAGGCAGAGACACAGACAGAGGGAGAAGCAGGCTCCATGCACCGGGAGCCCGACGTGGGATTCGATCCCGGGTCTCCAGGATCGCGCCCTGGGCCAAAGGCAGGCGCCAAACCGCTGCGCCACCCAGGGATCCCCTTAATTATTTATGAGAGAGAGAGAGAGAGAGAGAGAGAGAGAGAGAGAGAGATAGTGAAAGAGATAGCGAGAGAGAGCCCGAGCAGGAAGGAGAGGGAGAAGCAGGCTAATGGCTGAGAAGGGAGCCCGATGCGGGGCTCCATCCCAGGACCCCAGGATCATGACCTGAGCTGAAGGCAGATGCTTAACTAACTGAGCCACCCAAGTACCCCCAAAAGCATATAATTTCTTAAAGATAAAAATAAGGCAATGCACGGCACCTGTCTGACTGGTGATTTCAGCTCAGGTCATGATCCCAGGGTCATGAAATTGAGCCCCGCGTTGGGATCAGGGCTCAGCAGGGTGTTGGCTTGAGGATTCTCTCTCTCTCTCTCTCTCTCTCTCTCTCCTTCTGCCTCTCCCCCTGCTCAAGCACTCTCTCCCCCACCCTCTTTAAAATAAATAAATCATTTAAAATATGAGGCAATACATATATATATAAAAATATGGTATTTGGGGGGCACCTGGGTGGTTCAGTTGGTTATGCAGGAGGCTCTTGATTTCTGCTCAGCTCAGGATTTCAGGGTCCTGAGATCAAGCCCCACGTGGGGCTCTGTGTTCAGTGGGATGTCTGCTTGAGGATTCTCTTTGCCCCTCCCCCCACTCTCTCCCTTTCACTTTCAAAGAAATAAAGAAATAAAGAAATCTATCTATCTTTGAGGAAAAATATGATGTTTTCTTCATTTGGACCTCAAGTAAAAAAAGGTTTGAGTTCATCTTATTTCTTAATTCATAACTCATTATTATTACTGGTCAAAGAAGGCCCTCTTATTTATTTATCCTTTTTTTAAACTTCACACTTGGCCTACACTTGACTTCCATTTCTCTTTACCCCACAGGCAACTATTTTAGTATGTTAAATATATATTCACATATTTGAATGAGTGTTTTGTGAAACATGTATTAATCTGTGCATATTTTTATAATTTATGTAAACAATACTATCTTATCTCATTCCGTTCCTTTTTAAAACTGTCGTCTAGTATTGTGTTTTTAGGATCCATCCATGTTGGTACATGTACATGCTTCTAACAGCTGTGTAATATTCCACGGTGTACATATTTGCAGGTCATTTATCTGGAAGGTAATCTCAGAAGGCAAGAGTAAGCTTCCAGGGGAGGCCGAGAGGGAGAAGACACTGGAAGAACCCAGCATAGAAAGTAGGGACACATTATATGTGCATGAGGGGAGATGTAAATCTTCATACATACCACAGAACTAAAATCAAAGGAGAGGTAGAAAACTATGGGAGCAACACCAGAATGTCTGGCATAGTTCCCACAGCCCTATTTCCTTACCAACACACAGATTCATCCAGTCTCCTGATTTTCACTAGTCTCTTAGATTTAAAGTGAAAGCTCATTACTATTTTAATTTGTAATTCCTTCATTACTGATGAGTGTGAGCAACTCTTCATATGTTTGCTAGCTTTTGAGGTTTCCATTTCTGTTAACCACTCGTTTGTATCCATTGACCATTTTTCTATTGAGGCTCTTCTCTTTGTGTTGTTGATTTCTAGACACGGATCATATGTGTGGTTATAAACACTAAATTTATTTAGTTCCATTCGGTCACTGCGCCTTACTTTTGTCTGTAGTGTCTTTTGTTAAATATAAATCTTGGATTTTAATTTAACTGGACTATTATAGAGAGAATTGACATTTTTATAAACACTAAGCTATTGCATCAAAGAACATGGAATGTCTCTCCATCTTTTTAAATTATTTATTCATTTATTTAGAGAGAGAGCATGCATGCATGAGGGAGGGAAGGGTCAGAAGGAGAGTGACTCAGGGCTCAATCCTACAACCCTGAGATCATAACCTGAGCTGAAATCAAGAGTCAGACACTTAGCAAGTGAGCCACCCAAGCACCCCATAAATAATCATGATATGCCTTTTCTTCCAGCTTCATTGAGGTATAATTGACAAATAAAAATTTTATATATTTAAGATGCGTAACATGATGCTTTGATATATGTATGCACTCTGAAATCCTGACCACCAAGCTAAATAACATTTCCATCATGTCACATACTAACCATTTTTCTTGCAATGAGAATACTTAAGATCTAGTTTTTTAAAAAAATTCAAGTATATAAACAATTATTAAATATAGTCACCGTGCTGTTTATCAGATTCCCAGAACTTGTTCATCCTGCATAACTGAGACTTTGTACTCTTTGACCAGCATCTCTCTAGATGCCCCACCCTCCTGTCCCTGGCTACCACTCTTCCACCCTCTGCTATGAGTTTCACATTTTTAGATTCCACATACATATGAGATCATACAATATTTGTCTCTCTATTTTATTTAGCATACTGTCCTTCAGATTCATCCTTGCCGTGGTAATAGGCAGGATGTCCTTCTCCTGTAAGACTGAATAATATTCCATCACATATATGCCATACCTGAAATGTACCATATTTTCTTTATTTGTTTATCTGCCAGTAGAAATTTAGATTGTTTCTACCTTTTAGCTGTTGTGAATAATGCTGCCATGAACATGAGAGTACACACATCTCTTTGAGATCCTGACTTCATTTACTTTGGACATATATCCAGAAGTAGGATTACTGGATCACATGATAGTTCTATTTTTAATTTCCTGAGGAGCCTCCATACTACTTTCCACAATGACAGTACCAATTTACATAGCGACCTACACAAGGGGTGCACAAGGGGTCCCTTCTCTCTGCATCTTTGCCAACAGTTGTCATCTTTTGTGGTTTTTAAATAGCCATTCTAATGTGTCTGGTGATATCTCATTTTATATTTATATTTTATATTTCCTTGATCATTAGTAATGTTGAACACCTTTTCACATACATATTGGTTGTTTGTATGTCTCCTTTGGAAAGATGTTTATTCAAGTCCTTTGCCCATTTTGTAAATGGGTTATTTCTTTTCTTTTATTCTTTGCTGTTGAAATGTTTGAGTTTCTTATATATTTTGGATATTGACCCCTTATCATGCATATGGTTTACAAATATTGTCTTCCATTCCATAGGTTTTCTCTTCAATCTGTTGTTTCTTTCCTTTGCTGTACAGAAGCTTTTAGTTCTGAGGTAGTTCCACTTGTCTATTTTTGCTTTTGTTGCCTGTGCTTTTGGGATCAAATCCAAAAAATTATTGCTTAGGCTAATGTCAAAATGCTTTTTCCCTATTTTTTCCTAGTTGTTTTAAAGTTTCAGGTCTTATAATTAAGACTTTAATCCATTTTGGATTGATTTTTATATATGGTGTAAGATAAAGGTTCAATTTTATTCTTTTGAATGTGGATATCCAGTTTTCCCAACACAATTTATAGAAGAAACCATTTTTTCCTATATGCACTCTCTTGTATGTGTTGTATGATAGATATAGTTACCATAATTGAGATGTCATAATACTAGTTTTGGGATATACACATAAACCAATATGATAGAATGGAAAATCTAGAACTAAATCAGTACAAATATGGCTAATTTAAAAAAAAAAGTAAAGACAATTAAATGAGATAAGGGATGGCTTTTTTTTAACACATGATGGTGGAGCAATTGGATACCAATAGACAAAAGCAAAAACAAACAAACAAACCAAAACCCAAAACATCATCCTCAACTTCACCTCTTATTCAAAAATTAACTCAAGGTTGATTGTGGATTTACTTTTTTTTCCAGGTTGAGATAAAATTGAGATATAACACTGTGTAAGTTCAAGGTATAGAATGTATTGATTTGATGCATTCACAGAGTGTAAAATGATTACTACCATAGTATTAGCTAATGTCTCCATCACATCACATAATTACCATTTATTTTCTGTGGTAAGAACACTTAAGATTTACTCTCTTAGCATTTTTCAAGTATGTAATACAGTATTATTAACTATAATCACCTTTTGCACATTAGATCTACAAAACTTATTTATCTTATGGCCAGAAGATTGTAACCTTTGACTGACATCTCTCCATCCCCCACCCTGACCCCAAGTCCTTGGTAACCACCATTCTGCTGTGTTTCTATACGTTCTGCTTTTTTAGATTCCACAAAAATGATAGCATATAGCATTTGTCTTTCTCTGTCTGGCTTATTTCACTTAGCATCACGTCCTCAAGGCCAATCCATGCTGTCCACAAATGGCAGGATTTCCTTCATTTTAATGACCAAATGATAGTTCATTGCATTTATGCCATATTTTCTTTCTCCATTCATCTGTTGTGAGAAATGCAGGTTGTTTCCATGTCTTGGCTATTGTGAATGACGGTGCAGTGAACACAGGAATGTAGATAACTCTTCGAGACAATGATTTCATTTCCTTTGGATATATACCCAAAAGTGGGATTACTGAATCAGATGGTCGTTCTATTTTTTTACATTTTTGAGGGACTTCCATATTGTTTTCCATAGTGGCTGCACCAATTTACATTCCCCCCAACAGTACACAAGGATTTCCTTTGCTCCTACATCCTTGCCAACACTTGTTATCCTTTGTCTTTTTCCTTCCAATTTTATTGAGATGCAATTGACATATACCACTGTATTAGTTTAAGGTGTTTAATATAATTACTTGATATACATATATTTTGTGATATAATTACTACACAGTAAGTTCAGTTAACACCCATCATCTCACATAGTTACAATTTTTTTCTTGTGGGGAGAATTTTTAAGATTTAATCTTTTAGCAACTTTTGAATATACATTACAGTATTGTTAACTATAGTCACCATGCTGCACATTGCATCCCCAGGACTTATTTATTTTATATCTAGAGGTTTGTTCCTTTTGACAACCTCACCCACTTACCCCATTCCACTTCATCCTCCAGGAATCACAATACGTTCTGTTTTCTGTGAGCACAGTTATTTTAGATTCCATGTATAAGTGAGCTCATATAGTATTTGTCTTTCTCTGTCTGGTGTTTTTAACTTAGCGTAATGCCCCTGAGATCCATCTATGTTGCCACAAATAGCAAGATTCCCTCCTTTTATGGCTGGATAATATTGTTTTGTATATATACCACAACTTGTTCATCCATTCATCCATTGATGGACACTCAGGTCATTTCCCAGTGTTGGCTATTGTAAAAAATGCTTCAGTAAACATCGGGGTGTGTATATCTCTTTGAGATAGTGATTCATTTCTCCACTGGATATACACCCAGAACTGGAACTGATGGATCATATGGTAGCTCTATTTTTAATTTTCTGAGGAAACTCTATACTATTTTCTGTAGTGGCTTTACCAATTTATATTCCCAGTAACAGTGCACAAGTGTTTCCTTTTCTCCACATCTTTGCCAACATTTTTAATATTTTGTCTCTTGATGATAGATAACCATACTAACAGGTGTGAGGCATACCTTATTATGCTTTTGATTTCCATTTCTTGTTTTTTTTTAAAGATTTCATTTACTTATTTGACAGAGAGAGACAGAGAGAGAGAGAGACAGAGAGAGAGAGAGAGAGAACAAGTAGAGCAGCAGGCAGAGGGAGAAGGAGAAGCAGACTCCCCACAGAGCAGAGAGCCCGATGAGGGCTCCATCCCAGGACCCCGGGATTATGACCTGAGCCTAAGGCAGATGCTTAACCGACTGAACCACCAAAGTGTCCCAATGCTGGGAATTGTTTACCTCTAATCCTCTGGAGGTTGTATCCAAGGCTGTGTCTTCATAGACATGTGCTAATACTCAGCTAAACACCTGAGTGCAGCACTCTCCTCTCCAGTACTCTGTTCTATAAATTCTAGTTACCTTGGTCTAGTTGCCTTGGTCTACCTAGATTCTCAGCCGTTTATCCTCAACTCATCGAATCCACTGGGCTCTGCTTGGGCTCTCCCAATGGTCTGGA
Source organism: Canis aureus (assembly GCF_053574225.1). Lineage (NCBI taxonomy): Eukaryota > Metazoa > Chordata > Mammalia > Carnivora > Canidae > Canis > Canis aureus. The sequence continues at coordinate 34,738,178 of NC_135649.1, read as the reverse complement.
AACTCTTTCAACACAGCAAGCTGAAGCACCATAGAGTTCACCTTTTTTTCCCCCCATCTCGCAGGGATCACTTACTTTCATTGCCAGATATCCAGTGTCTTGAAAGCCTTTGCTTTGTATATCTTGCTTTATTATTGTTATTTCCAATGGGAGGAGAAATCTGGTCCTATTACTCCATTTCCTTTGGACACAAATGTCCTGTGCAGTTTAGAAGTAATCGGCAATGGGAAATCTTGGGCATCTCAGAATGCCAAAACTCATTCAGTATTTTGCCCCTAAAAGGTAGAATTTGATCCCAGAGTCAATAGTTTATATATTCGCTGAACACTCTCTTTACTATTGTGTAAATAGACCTCATGTTGCCTGTATTGCTAATCTACCAGAGATATAGAATTTACAGACATGCCTTAATGTGACTTCAATAAAGGCCAGGCTTTAAACTTCAGGGGTTTTCAAAGCAAGAAACATTCCACAAAATGTTTGCTGCTCTTTACCATCTGTCTTTTCACACAATATCATCCATTCACAGGGTGGGAGAATTTCCAGTTTTTCTCCTGACATCTGGTCACATAATTTAGGTCTACAAATGGAAATCAAAATGCAGAGTTGTATTACCTAAATTATTCTGCCTCCAGTGTCTCTCTGCACCCCCAGACCTAAATAAAGTCCAGAAAGAGAGATGGGAAATCTTCATCAATACAAAGCAGAGGTATTTGAGAGGCTTTAATAAAAATCGCTAAAATAATTGCTGTGCAATTCCTTACAGAAGCTTTTTTTCTTGATGTGTAGTATGGTTCCAGGTGGTCTGAGCATATAAAAAATAGCTCCTGAACAAGAGCAAAATATATAAGGAGAAATACCATGTGTTTAGTGCTGGGGGATCTCCTGGGAGTGCTAAGAATTGGGCATGGTATAAAGTCAGTGAAGTAGAATTTTATAATACTTGGTGAATATAATTTCGTGTTTAACCAAATTGATGTAAACTGATTGAGAGAAATAGACAACGTTCCAAATAGTGGCAACGGAACTAATAAAGGTATGGTGGCAGGGGCTGGGCAGGGAGGCAGGGGGAGCAAGATGTGATAATGAGAATGACATGACTGGAGAAATGAACTTGTTATGAAGAATGAGAAACACATTTATGGAGATAATATGATCGGTAGGAGAAGTCTGTGGAGGTTTTAACATGTTAGGCTAAGGATTTCAAGATGTATAACTTCAATTTCAAGAAGTAAAAATGAAGTAGGGAGCCTCACTCCATCCTTTCTCTCTGAAAACAATCAACCTAAAAAAATATGGTTTAAAAAACAAAACAGAGCAGCCTTCTGACTGGGGACAAGTTGGCATAGACCTGTCTTTTCCAGCTCTTCTCTACTAAGTATAATTAAAAAGCTGGAAAATAATAAAATTGTCATAGGAGAACCTTGAAGGGTGGAAAGGAGAAAGCAGATTGCATAGGAGACACAGTACTTGGAGTAAAATGCAGTGATCCAGTATCTGCTGACCACCCACCCAGGCACAGGAGCGAAACCAAGCCCAAAGTCTCCTGACTTTCCAAGGGACAGAAGGCATACTAGGCTCAGTGTGTTCAGAGAGGAGTAGTCCCACTGGCATTAGGTAGCTAAAAGAACAGGACCTGAGACGCACTCCCTGTCCAACAGTCTCAGTTACCTCCAAAGGGACCTAACAGTATCCAGTAGCCCAGAAAAGCCCATCCTGCCTTTTTAGGCAGCACCAGGGAGAATCAAGAGGGAGCTGTGCCAGTTCCAGGTGATCTAATGGAGAATGCTCCATGTGTGCCATCAAACTCAATGTCTCCTACCTCTGTTTAGGAACATCATGCCCAGGGAAGCACATTTAATTTTTTTTAAGATTTTATTTATTTATTTGAGAGAAAGAGCAAGAGAAAACAAGTGGGGTGAGGTACGGAGGGAGAAGCAAGCAGAATTCCTGCAGAGCAGGGAGCCTGAAGTGGGGCTGGATCTCAGGACCAGGCCAGATGCTTAACCGACTGAGCCACGCCCCAGGGAAGCACATTTAAGGGAGAATTAATACCGCCATCTATCCAATCTTTTTCAAAAAATAGAGACAGATTGAAAAACTCCCAACTCCCAACTCATTTTATGAGTCCTGTACTACCCCGATCCCTAAGCCAGACAACGGCAGTGCGAAAAAAAACCCATCAGACCAGTATCTCTCATGAACTTAGACTCAAAATACCTCAACAAAATATTAGAAAGATATTCTGGGAGTGCGGTGTTAATTCTTCTTGAACTGTTTGGTAGAGTTCTCTAGTGAAACCATCTGGACCTGGAGATTTCTTTTTCTGGGGACTTTTTAATTGCACATTTAATTTCTTTAATGTCTATCTTGATGATTTGGACAGTTTGTGATTTTTGAGAAATTGGTCCATTTCTTCTAAATTGTTAAAATCATAAGCTTAAAATCATCTGTAGTATTGCCTTATTATCTTTGTAATGGCTGCAGGATCTATAGTAACATTCCCCATTTTATTCTTGATGTTCGTGATTTGTGTCTTCTTTTTTTTATTTTTTCAATTTTGCTACAATTTTACCAATATTGATTTTTTTCCATAAAACTAGCTTTCTTTGACTTTCTCTATTGTTTTTTCTGCTTTTAATACCATTGACTTCTGTTCTTATCTTTATTATTTTCTTTCTTCTGTTTGCTTTGGTTTATTTGACCCTCTAGTTTCTCAAGTAGGAACTCAGATTATTGACTTGAGACTTTACACCCCAGAAGGGTATAACGTTACTTTTTAAATCCACAAATCAGCAAAATGAAAAACCAAAAACCCTTAGGGGATGCTATTTCCAGTGGGAGGTAAATAAGCCAGTCCAGGTGAGCAATATGAAGTGATTATCAGAGTATTTGCACAGAAAATTCAGAGCTATAAAGTCTCCTTTTGCAAGAATTTGTTGCAAAAGAGAATATTCTTCTGAAATATCTTGAAGAATTTCTTGATTCTTCAATTTATATTGGCAGCATAGATTATTTCTAGAACTTAAAATAACATAAAAGGCAGTTGCTCTTTAAATGTACTCATGTTGAGAATAAGGACATATTGAGACAAGTGAATAAAGGACATAAAAGAATATCTCAAGATGCTTGCACCCAAAATGGTAGAGAGGATTTCAAGACAAAATAAAAAAAAAGGATATGCAAAAAGCAACAAGCCTAAATGAGAATAGGACCGATAAGGAGATATAGGTACATAAAAACACAAAAAGTGAGATTCAATTTACATAAGAGAAAACAATAAGAAAATGTTTGATGAAGATGATTTAAGAGTAATTACACGATTGAGGAAGCTTTACTCAAGAATGATGATAATACTGCTTGTCAGAGCTGAGCCTCATTACTCACCATTTATTAGATGTGAAAACTGGGACAAATTACTTACCTCCTCTGAGCCTCTATTTCCTCCTTTCTAAAGTGAGGAATGATAAAGTTACAGTTTATCAGGGTTATTATCGGGATTTAAGGGAGGTAATGTATCGTCATTTACCATGATGTTTATGTATAGTAAGCAAGAAATGTTAGTTATTATTATAACTCTGGCACATCTTTCTAAGTCCTCAGTACATATATTAAGCATCTACTAAATTATTTTTACAAGTCTCCAAAAGTTTTTGTTTTTCTTACTCTTTTTAGGAGCATCATCCAAGGTTTCTCCACCACCCAAATTGCTATGTAAAAGATCTCTTTTCCTGACCTTAACCTCATATCTTCTAGTTTACTTATTCAACTGTTTGCACTATGGCCATTTTTTTAAAAAAGATTTTACTTATTTGAGAGAGAGAGAGAGAGAGAGAAAGCATGAGCGGGGGTGGGGAGGAGCTGAGGGAAACGGAGAAGCCGATTCTCCACTGAGCAGGGAACCCAAAGCAGGGCTTGATTCCAGGACCCTGAAATCGTGACCTGAGCCGCAGCCAGACACTCAACGAATTGGGCCACCCAGGAACCCGTACTATGGCCATTTTATAGGCAAAGAAACTGAGGCTCAGGAAAACTCAGTAAGTTGTCCAAAGGCATATGGATACACATGGGGGAACTGTGCATGTAATTATTACCTGGTGAGAAAATAAATCAAGGAAAATAAGAAACAAATTCTTTGAAAGCTTAATAGTCAGATAAGCAGAAAAAGCAGAACATCTATAAGGGGGTACAGTGTCAAACTTGACTCAGGCTGGTTCCTTAGTAGCCTGTGTTCAGCAGCCCTGAGTTTCCTTAGGATTTTGTTAGCTATTATTGAGAAATGCCTTGACTTTTGTTAAATTAGGAAAACTGTGAATCTATAAGAGGATAAAATGCATCTCTTATGAATGAAAAAAAGAATGGTTAGCCGAATTAGTTTACCTAGGATAGTATTAGTACAATGTTTGTTTTTTTTTTTCAGTTAGAGGAAGAAGTACTATGGGTAGGCTTATCAGTATCAACTGAGAAGTTGTATTTTCAAATTACACTTATCAAACGATCTGGACATGGAGCAGTTTAAAATCTCTCTTAATATGCAACTCAGATGTGCAAAAGAATCTTTATGTTTGTCTAACTGATATTTGTTTCCAACTTGAGCCTTTGTTTTGCCCCTTGGTGGTATACTTAATCTTGTGGATTCAGGGTAAACTCGGATAACTCAGGGTTTTCTCATCTATTTCAGGGTAAGTTCATTATATTTATGGTTTACCTCCTCTTTTCTTTAAAGATGCACTCTACCAACCTGATATCTTCAGACATTTTAAAAATTAAAAGCCAGAAATTGTGGGATTCATGAACCCGTTCTTATAAGTTGTTGCCTCTCCTATAAACCTCAAAGCCTATTTTGAAATCTGTTTGGAAACTCAAAAGCTGAGAATTGATTCTTTTCTCTTTGAATTTCTGTGATAACAGTAGTACCCTGAAGGCAGTGGGTATAGACTAACATCTTGGCAGTTGCACAAATGAGACAGAGTAGCAATGGCCAAAAATAAATAAATAAATAAGAAAAAGCATATTGTTTCATATCTTACAAATTTACCAAATAACTTAAAATGCATGCCCCAAGTCCTTTTGGCCAGTAAGGTGTTCTGGATGTAAACTGAGTTAGAATATCAGAAGATTCCCTTATCCAGAGCTTCCCAGCTAGCATACCACACAGCTACATCCCAGATAGGTTACTGATGTCCCAAGACAGTGGGTGCTCAGCCCAGGGGGGGCCTCTGGCCATTAGCAGCTTCATACAAATCTTATCAATTAAAAAGAAAATAAAGTAAAAAAAAAAAAAGAAGAAAATAAAGTTAGGAAGTGTCATCCTAACGTATCTCCCTTTCCTATTCCTTTTTATCCTCTTTATCCTCTTTAATAAATCCTCTTTAATATCCTCTTTAATAAATGCATATATATAGCAGCAAGTCTAATCAGATCAGAGGTGGATGAGACATGGAAAGCATTAAAAAAAATGAATAGGGCAGATAAACCAAGATGGATTCAATGGTAGTGGGGTGGGAGTAAAAATCAGCCACAGAAACTCTGTTTCAGAGACAGGCCTCCAATCTCTAAAATTCTTAGGAGTGGGGGAAAAAGCAAGAGAAATTAGGATGCCAGAAAGGAAGTCAAGGGAGCAGTTCCTTATTTGGACGAGGGTCCAATTTGAGAAAGGGACTAGTCGTGAGGCTTAAAGCTCCTGAAGCACTGAATTACTGGCCTAAGACTTCATATTCTCCTACTTTGGGAAAGAAACAGACCTAGAATTCAGAGCAGGGATGACTTTTAGCAAGATTTGGCATTAGGGATCAAGGCAAATTATTATTATGTATACAACTAATTTGAACAGAAATTCCTAAGCACTGAGAAAAAGATGGCTTGCTTATTTATTTATTTATTTATTTATTTATTTATTTATTTATTTTTGTATATTTTTTATTGGAGTTCAATTTGCCAACATATAGTATAACACCCAGTGCTCATCCTGTCAAGTGCCCCCTCAGTGCCCGTCACCCAGTAACTTCAACCCCCTGCCCACCTCCCCTTCCACTACCTCTTCTTCGTTTCCCAGAATTAGGAGTCTCTCATGTTCTGTCACCCTCACTGATATTTTCACTCATTTTCTCTCCTTTCCCTTTATTCCCGTTCACTAATTTTTATATTCTCCAAATGAATGAGACCATATAACGTTTGACCCTCTCCGACTGACTGACTTCACTCAGCATAATACTCTCCAGTTCCAAAGATGGCTTTTCTTATCTTAGGGATCCGTGATTATGCATGGGTTCTAGAATAATAATCGAATCTGGAAAGAGCCAGGAATGCAGAGACTGTCCACCTCTTACTGATGAGATCTCTACTGATGTACTTTAAAGCTTGTCTTTTAAAAAATAAATAAATAAATAAATAATAAAGCTTGTCTTTAAAAAATAATAATAATAATAATAAAATAAAGCTTGTCTTTGTGTCCTTATGGATTAACAATAAAGAAAAAAGATACTTGGGATTAAAAGTTGCAATATTTCTCTCCTGTGGCCATCACATGTAAAGAGTTTCTGGTACTAAAATTACCCAGACTAGGCAGCCCATCTCTTCCCCATCTTCATGAATCATCCCCCATAAAGCCAAGACTTTTACATTCTCTAGCTTCTGGGATGCTCTGCATTTCCTTGCCCATAACTGAAACAACTTCCCCCTTTCCCAAATCCCTTCACTAGGTCCTCTGTAGATGGCCCTTCATTCATATTTAGCAAACGATCCTATACTTAGAATACATGAAGCATTACATTCATTATCTTAACTGTGTCAGGGAGCAAGAACCTCCTGTCCCCTTCAAGGACTTTCTAGCTGGACTAGGAATCGAGTTGACATGAGACAGATTAACAGGAGAAAATCAAATTTAATTCCATACATACCAGAAATCCACCCAGACATGGAAAGTCCAAAGACGGTCATGCAAAATGTGGGTGTTATTCTGTATGTTGGCAAATTGAACACCAATAAAAAATAAATTTATTATTAAAAAAATAAATAAAGGGAAGGAGTGGAATTCACAGGAAGATGAAAAAGAGGAAGTGTTTGGTAAACAAATGTTTGCTGAGCTCAAAAACAATGGGACATAGAGGACTTTGATGCAACAGGTCTTGCTAGCTTCCTTCTTATCTACCATACCTAGTTTTACTTAGTTACCTATGGTGATCGTGCCGAAACAGGTCCTCTATCTATATCCTTTATAGATAGTTGCGAGAGTGGGGTGGGTAAAGAGCCTTTCCTGAATCTGCTGGGTTTCAATTGCTTTTTTTCTTTTTATGTAAGCTCCACCCCAAAGCAGGGTTTGAACTCACAACCCTGACATTGAGACCTGAGCTGAGATCAAGGGTCAGACACTTAACCAACTGAGCCACCTAGGTGCCCCTCAATTGCTTTTTAATTCAAAATAATCTTCATGCCAAAGTGGTCCATCTTGAGGCTGCCTGCCCTTAGCCCCAACAACCGAATCCCAGCTCTTACCTGAGACTGCATCTCCTACAGTGTTCTAAAGTGCTTTCCTCCCACATCATGCAATGAAATTGACATAGTTGTGTCCTCTTTGGGATTCCTTGTCACTTCCATTCATTGCTTTTTCCACCTTCTTTGAAGTGAAGCAAACAGAACAGCAACAACAAATTCCTGTTCTGTTGTTATTTCTGCCATTCCATCATACTGTCCTCTCCTTCTCCCAGTTGATCACCAACCACCTCCCTGCCACTCACTCCCCTTCCTTTATTAAACATTTTACCATCTGACTTAGAGTTTCAGAACCTCTGCCTTCATCCAGGTGACTCTCGTACCTTCATGGATCATACATTTAATACCAATACCTCTAGTTCTTCCACTAATCCTAAAACCTTTTTCCTCCACTCCACGTAAATTACTTCCACAATTGTGACATGGACCTCACCATCATCCACATCTGTTCTTTTCAAAAGGAATCATTCAAATTTTCCTCCCCTGACTTCAACCTTCTATCCTTCCAGCTTTGTTGTTCAACTGTTTCCCCTATGGTCCTACCTCAGGGTCATGGAGGCTTCTGGTCTATTGATCCCTCTACTTTTTTCCCATTCACTCAGATCATTCCTTTCAGCACATTTTTCCTTAGCCAGCATAAAGTTTTTGGCCCATCATTTCAATAATAGTCAGCCAATTATTTCCAGTGTAAGTTTACATTCATTAACTTTGTGTAGAACTTCAACACTACTCAACATTCTTACCATGTTAGCTGTTTAGGTCACTAAAAATTCTCTGCTATCTTCAAATCTTTGGCTCCCTCTTCCATTCTGTGCCTATGAAGAAAGTGGGAGGTAGGATCAGAGATGTGAGAAGAGAGGACAGAAAGAAACCTTCAGAAGGAAGTGCTCTCATTTTCTCGATGCAAAATCCACACATTTGCTTAAATCTTCAAGCAACCTATCATCCTTCTCCCTAAATAGGACAAATAGCAGCCCTTTATTCTGTCCAGGGCCAATTTCTCCTTATTATTTATATTGACTGTCTTTTCCTCTTTATCTCCCACTTACCCATTTCAATTTAGCTTTCTGCCCCATCTCCAAAAATAGGTCTGGTTAATGTCTTCCGTGCTAGTAAATAAAACAGACTTTACCGTTCACATTTTATTTGCTCTCTCATCAACTGTGCTCATGATTTTTTTGTTTTTTTTTTAAGATTTTATTTATTCATGAGAGACACACAGAGAGAGGCAGAGACATAGGCAGAGGGAGAAGCGGGCGGGGATCCTGATGCGAGACGCGATCCCAGGACCCTGGGATCATGACCTGAGCCAAAGGCAGACGCTCAACCCCTGAGCCACCCAGGTGCCCCAGCTGTGTTCATGTTAAACTGCACAACCCTTCTTGAAACATTCTTTTTGCTTACCGTATACCACATAATACTTTTATTTACTTTTCTGCCTCTCTGCCCATTCCTCCTGTTTCTTTGCAGGCTCATCCTCCTCTACCTAGCCATCCCATGTTAGAATTAATCAAGGTTTAGGGGCACCTGGGTAGCTCATTCAGTTGAATAACTGGATTTGGCTCAGGTCCCAATCTCAGGGTCATAAGATCGAGCCCTGTGTGGGGCCCCTTGCTAGGCATGGAGCCTACTTGGGGTTCTCTCTCTCTCCCTCTTCCTCAAAAAAAATTAATCAAGAATTAATCAGGGATTGTTCATAGACCCCACTGACTTCTCATTCTATAATCTTTCCCATGGCTTCTATTAGCACATATACCCAAGGTAGTTAAAAAAAAAGTATATAACAAGTAATGGGCAGAGAGAGAGAAAAATCTTAACAGTTGAGTGTTGTCCATATATCGTGTTAACTAATATATACACATATATATACATCAGACATCTGACATATGTGATCCAAAGCAGTGTATTTGAAATGCATCCCCGACACTTCTGCATATTTACCTCATTGCTAACCCAGCTCTAAATCTCAGAAATTCTACCTCCCAAATCCGTTACATTTATCCACCTCTCTCAATCTCCACTACCACCACTCTAATGCAAGAGGCAGTATCTCTTGAATGAACTACAACAGCTTTCTAATTTCGTCTCGTCTGATTCACTATCACTCCCTTATCTGCTTCCAACTGCCGCCAAAAAAAAATTTAATGCAAATTTTATCAATGATCCCTCTCTCAACCTAAAATCTTCCAATGTTTCCCCATTGCTCTTAGAATAAGGTTCAAACTCCTCAACATTTTCAGCAACTCTCTGTGTGGTCTAGCCTTTGCCTACCTTTAAAAGCTTTCTTGCCATGTTTCCTCACAGCACAGGCCTTTGCACATGCTACCTCTCATTTTTTATAACATTGTGTCCCAGGCCTCTCCAAGTCATTCAGAAAAACTCAGGTCAAATCCTTTTCTGGCACTTTTTCCTTCTTCCTGGCATCAACGGTAGTTTGTAGTTGCTTATTTGTTTTATTATTGTCTGTATTTTCCCTGTAAGGTCCAGACTCTAAGCTTCATAAGGGCACATCTGTTTGTGTCCACCTTCTACTCCCAGTGCCTGGTGAATAATCATTTAATGAGTGAATGGATGCTTTACCAGCACTATAGTGAAATTTACCAAGTAAGAGGTTAGATATTTCAGCCACTTTTTCCATGTTTTCCTTGCTCCATAGTGCTACAGATGGCCCTCACCTTCCTTGCACACTCTGCTCTCAAAATGGTTCTTTTACATTCTCTCCTCACCCTAAATCTTCAGTTTTTAAGAAGGTAGGTGATATGCACATTGAAATTTAGGAGTAACAGGCTGGTAAGACCAATAGTTTGCTTCTCCAAACTGAATTTCCCTTTATAAAAACGGATTAAACCTTAGAGGTACAGCAAAGACGTTCTACTTGAGATTTCTTCTATTAGCCAGCTAAGGGCAAGAGGGCTCTGAACTGATGCTAGAAGGTCTCCTGAAGAGACAGTTTTTTCTTTACTCAACTATTGTGAAATCTGTTTCTTGTTCATGGTAAAAATTCAAGCCTACTTTGGATTCTTCTAGAAAATTATTGATAGCAATTTTTTTACTGAGGTTTAGCCAAATACCTAATTTTGTGTATGATATCTCAGAGATGAGCATGACTTAATTACTCTCCATTTCCACATAATGTAATACATTTATTTTCATTTCCTAACTGCCTTGAGTAGTAATCACTGTTGATGTGATTATTGTCAAGACAGTATGTAAGGTACATCAATTGCTGTATAGCTATTCAGATAGGCAAAGATATACATAATTGATTTTATCATACCTATCTTATTGGTTCAGACAAATGATCATAACATGCCATTCCTCCTGCTATCCAAAGGAAGCATAACAGAATAATATAATATGTAGAATAATATGGCCCTTGAGAGCCATGGGCCCAATGAAAGACTTAGCACCGGAGGTGACAAATTTGCCCCCGCATTTGTGATTTGTAGGAAGGTATATATTCCATTTGGTGGAAAATCTAATCTGTGCATTAACCTGGCAGAAAAAAAGAAATCCACAAGTAGCCGAGAATCTGATTGATATGCGGCTGCATTAAAATGAGAGAAAATGTAGTGCTATTTGCCTATGGTTTCCTTCAGTCACCACAGGGTAATAAAAGCAACATATTTTTTAATTACCATTTCTTACTAGAATGTGGAAATATTAGCCTCCAGATACCCATTTAAAAGCTTGAAACCAGATGGTGGAAAATATCCAACTGAATCGAAGTAAAAGGGAACAGTCTGAGTAAAGTAGTTTGGAGACATCTGATACATGGAAAGGGGTATATAAAGACTCCAAGAGAAAGGAAGGGAAAACAGAACTCAACTACTACAGCCTCTGAAAATGTCAGACATATTTGAGAAAATTATCAATAATGGCCAAATTCACATCTTATTTCAGGGAATGGCTGGAAATCATAGGCTGTAATTTCTAGAATCAGATGTGAAATTGCTTCTTTAAGTGAAAGTAATTTTGATACCTTAAATTTCCATGGTGTTTTTCTTTTCAAGGAAAGTTTTCTCAGACTAAGGATTGCAAGTACATAGAGTTAGTTGTCAGCAGAAACTTGCAAAGAGAAAAAAAATGCCCCAAGCTTTGTAATCATCTTTCTCCTTTCTTTCAGCTCAACTTTGCAATCTTTGCCACCCGCCCCCTCCACAAACTCAACCACCATATACTCAAAGAAGTGTCATTACACATATGAACACTTCTTCTGGAGTAGAAAAATAAATCATTTCAAGAATCAACTCTCTTTTCTGGGGGATCCTCCTATTTTCATTCATTTATTGAGTGAACAGTTTTTGAGAAACTATGCTTTGCCAGGCATTTAAAAGGAACTACAGGCTAAAAACACGAGCAAGATACACATGATTCTTGCTCTTATTCAGCCCTCTGCTGGTAGGAGATAAATAAAAGTAAACCAAAATTATGGTACAGTGTGAAAAGTGACAATAAGGAAAATACAGACTGCTGTTAGTAGAATTTACTACATCTACTGACCCAACAGAATTGCCAATATCACCCTTTGTCATCTTCAAAAGTGTCCCTGTTTAGATGTTAAGGTATATGAGCACCCTTTCTATAGAGTCTAAGAGGGGACACATCTAATCCAGTTCTGGGGATTCAAACAACCTCCCAGAGGAAGCCATAGTGAAAAGTCAAAACCTAAAGGATGAGTAGGTGATGATATCTACACAAAAATGAGATATTAAGAATGGTGCTCACAGCAAAGAGTACACATATGAGAAAGCCCAGAGAGAAGATTTCCTGGCACCCTGAGCAAAAGCAAGTATGGCTGAAGTACTTCAAGAAAGGGAGAGTGTGCCAGATGAGGTAGTCGATTAGGTAGAAATCAAAGCCACTTTTCTGCACCTTTGAACATGCTGAGCAAGCTCCAGCTTCAGTGACTTTGTTCCCCTATCAAACACATGCCTCTTCCCCTAAAACCTCCATTGTGCTTGTTCTCTCTCTCTCTCTCTCTCTCTCTCTCTCTCTCTCATACTTCATTGTAGCCTATGCTCACATGTCACTCAATCAGGGAGTTCCTTAACCTCCCAATCTACAATAACATCCTCCCCATCATTCTCTATCCCTTGATTTTCTTCATTTTTCTTTAGAACACTCACCACTACCTCAGATATTATTTATCAACTTTCTCCCCCCGTAATAGAATGTAAGCTGCACGAGAGATCCTTTATTTGTTCTTTTGACTGTGATAGCCCCAGTATCTAAAATTATTCCTGATGTATTGTAGTTGTTCAATAAGTATCTGATAAATGAATGTGTGAAATGCACTTAAAAATGCCTGTCAGAGGGATCCCTGGGTGGAGCAGCGGTTTAGCGCCTGTCTTTGGCCCAGGGCGCGATCCTGGAGACCCGGGATCGAATCCCACATCGGGCTCCTGGTGCATGGAGCCTGCTCCTCCCTCTGCCTGTGTCTCTGCCTCTCTCTCTCTCTCTGTGTGTGACTATCGTAAATAAATAAAAAATTAAAAAAAAATGCCTGTCAGATAATAAGCACTCAAAAATGCTGTTTCTATTATGAAGTATGGATAGGGTAGAGGAGATCATCAAAGATAAAATAAAATGTAAGTATTTTAATATCACAGTATTACTGACAGGATACCTGATTTTGAGTCTCTGCTTGAAAGCTTCCACAAAGGGAGGAAATTCGCCACATCCTGGGGCAGATTATATCAAAGGTCTATCATTCAAAGGTTTTCTCCTAGGTTGTGCTGAAATCTGCCTTGTAATTTTTCCTATCTCTTCCAACCTTCTTGAAAAACACAAAGCAAATAATTTCTAGAGAGTTAAAGTCTGCTATTATATGTATCCTTACTTTCAATCGGAACAAAAAGACTCAACTCCTTGAACTGTGTTTTGTGAATTTATGTTAGTCTTTTAAAGTATGATCTGACTAATAGGCTTCGTTGGTCCCTGGACATCAATATTAATGCAATTTATAATTCTACAAGCATTTCAATAAGTGCATTTACTGAAGTAGGTATGTAATTGCACATGAGCACTGGTTCATTTTCAGGTATTTTTCTCTGTAAGACATATGCTTTACTGATTAACGTTGTTAGTTTAACTAGTTAATACAGAATTCTATTTTGGAATGTTTAGCCACTGGTGGCTCAGTTGGTTAAGCATCTGATTCTGGATTTCGGCTCAGGTCATGATCTCAGGGTCATGAGATCAAGCCCTGCCTCGAGCTCTGTGCTGGTCATGGAGCCTGCTTAAGATTCTCTCTCCCTCTTCCTCTGCCCTTCCCTCCTGCATGCACGTACCTGCTCCCTCTCTCTCTCAAAAAAACCCCCCAAAATTCCATTTTTATACTTGAAATGAGAAAAGTTGATCTCTTAATTAAGTGCTTCTCTTTAGGCTTAATATAGGAAATCCTTGGTGTTTGAGGATTTTCAATTCGAGGTTTCAAGTATACACGGAAGACCCAAATAATTTTTTTAAATTTTTATTTATCTATGATAGTCACACAGAGAGAGAGAGAGGCAGAGACACAGGCAGAGGGAGAAGCAGGCTCCATACACCAGGAGTCCGACGTGGGACTCGATCCCGGGTCTCCAGGATCGTGCCCTGGGCCAAAGGCAGGCGCCAAACCACTGCGCCACCCAGGGATCCCAGAAGACCCAAATATTAATGGCATATGTAACAATCTGTCATTTTACTGAGTCATGGTTTTCCTGATGCATGAGCTACATACTTTGCAAAGTTGGCATGTGGCAGTGTCTCTTAGCTTTTGAGTGAGGCTAACTCCCAAGGTTATATATCTTAACATGGCTCTGCTATTCTTTGCTCAAACTTGCATATATATATTTTATGGGATTGAAATATGTTACAGGAATATTAGAAAATACAGGAGATTTAGTACTAGAGATTCAGTAGTTTTTCCTAACAACTATTTGTAGGCCTACTATAGTTCTTAGGTGGGTGGTCATAATACTCTACTGCCACCTGGTGACATCATGTTGCCCACTCAGCATAAATTTATGATCCCATACCTATCATCTTACTATGTGGAGATTCCTTTGCCAATTTGAATGAGCTCTTGATCAATATACATTTTCAAATTAGAGCAAAGAGACCAGGTTTTATGTGAATGGTTCCAAGTGAAAAGAAAACCAGAAGATATACTGCTGGACCAGAGTAAAAACAAATGAACAAACAAAGATATTTTTAAAGCAAATTCAATTGATTAAGCCATGACTGAATACTTTTTGGAGCATAAGATTTTCTATTTGAGATTATTACAGGATTTAAATACTCTATGTACAAAAGTTTGGCTTCAGAACAACTTCTAGGTTTTTTAGAATCCATTTACTTGAAAAAATGTGGGGCTTTTTTCCCCAAAAATAAAAAATGTTGAAATAATTATAGACTCATGGGAAGTTTTAAAGATAGTAGAGGTCCCAGGTACCCTTCATCCAATTCCCATAATGGTTTATATCTTAGGTAATCATAATATCAAAACCAGAAATGACATTGGTAATTTTATTTCATGTAATCACCACCAAAATTGTGGTACAGAACAGACTATCCCATCACCACAAAGATCCCTTGTGCTATTCCTTTACACTTTGCACACTTCCCTCAACACTGCCCACTACCATAGCTAACCCCTAATGACTGATCAACTGTTCTTCATCTCTACAATTTTCTCATTTCAAGAATGTTATATAAATCGAATCATATAGGATATGACATTTTGCACTGGCTGTTTTATACTCAACATAATGTATTTGAGATCCACCCCAGTTGTAGGTTATAAATAACTTGTTTCTTCTTATTGCTGGGTAGAATTTCATGGTATGGGTATACCACAGTTTATTTAACCATCTGCCTATTATATGGCATCCCGTTTGTTTCTAGTTTGGGGTTATTACCAATAAAACTTCTATGAACATTGCATGCAAGTTTTTGTGCATATCTGATGAAGCTCAGAGACAGAGCACATCTGTCTCTCCTTTGCCATTCTGTGAAGTTTCTACACAAAGAAAAGTGTAAAAAGGGCTTACAATCCACCAGGAACTTTATTAATAGTAAAGTCCCAATTAAAGACTTCAGTTGTAGAAAATAGTTTGTAAAACTTGGGCCATCACTACTATCACCACCATCCTACCCTGATATATCAATGACTTATCTTTTGGGCCTTATATTTAGTGTTTTCTTAAATGTCCTAGATGAAAATATCAACTAAGAAATGTTAGCAACTATTAACCAACTACTGTATATGCCTAGGTATATCCTGCACCAGGGAAATCTGACCAAATGCAATAGAGATTAAAGGTCATGTGTTGAATAAATAGGTGTGAGAGGGGGATTTAGTGGACAAAAAGAAGAATAAACATATTTAAAGCATTTCCTTTTATGGTATTATTGAATGGCTATGGATTTACAACGTGGCCGATATGATCCTATCTCCTGTCTCCAACACAAAGAATGAAACATCAAGAATAGGGCATAATAAAGGCAGTGATGTTTTCGGCTAGGCATTTTTTTTATTTTAAATTTATTTTTTATTGGTGTTCAATTTACCAACATACAGAATAACCCCCAGTGCCCGTCACCCATTCAACCCCACCCCCGCCCTCCTCCCCTTCCATCACCCCTAGTTCGTTTCCCAGAGTTAGGAGTCTTTATGTTCTGTCTCCCTTTCTGATATTTCCCACACATTTCTTCTCCCTTCCCTTCTATTCCCTTTCACTATTATTTATATTCCCCAAATGAATGAGAACATATAATGTTTGTCCTTCTCCGATTGACTTACTTCACTCAGCATAATACCCTCCAGTTCCATCCACGTTGAAGCAAATGGTGGGTATTTGTCATTTCTAATAGCTGAGTAATATTCCATTGTATACATAAACCACATCTTCTTTATCCACTCATCTTTCGATGGACACTTTTAGGCATTTTTTTTAATCATTTCAGGACCGTCTACTGAGGCCTGATCCTGCTTTGGGATCCTTCTTCCCAGATGAATAAATGTGAAGGTCTTGCAATAATAGATGAGTAATTTAATATGAGTTCAAAAAGTTCATTATATCACATTCAATATTTCTCCACTAAAGTATACCTGAGTAAAATAAAGACAAGAAGTGTCTTACAGATTGGTGGTTGACTAAGGTGGGAGGTGGGGGGTAGGGAAAATGAGTGAAGGTGGTCAAAAAGTACAAACTTCCAGTTATAAATAACTACTTTCTGGGGATGTAATGTATACTGTGATGACTATAGTTAACAATACTGTATTGTACATTTGGAAGTTGCTAAGGGAGGACATCTTCAAAGTTCTCGTCGCAAAAATAATAGTTTGTAACTCTGTGAGGTGATGGATCTTGACTAGACTTCCTCTGCTGATCATTTCACAATATACAATATGTCAAATCATTCTGTTGTACACCTTAAACTAATACAATTTTATATGTAAATTACATCTCATTATAGCTGGGGGAGATAGTCTCTTATCTCTCAAACAAGTCAGGATTTTTTTGCTCTTTATATTCAGCTATAGACAGGTCAAATAAGTTTAAACATCATTTGGACAAACTCCCCAGTTTCTCCTTATGGGAAATGAGCTTCATAAAGCCTCTTTCTTGTTCACAGAGTTGATCATGAAGGTTAATTGAGGAGTGGGGAGACATGTTTTAAGCTCTTCATTAAAAATATGCAATACAAATTCAAAAACACTGATATTTTTGGTGCAATTATTATAAAACTGGACAGGCTGTTTAGTTCAAGAGGTGAGAAAAGATATTGCCCCCAAACTGTGGTCACAAATAATCTTTGGGTTGAGTCCTAAGCTTATTAAACTGTCAGTGCTGTATTATCAGTAAATCAAGAAGGATGTTAATGAGCATCTGTGCTTCAGCTTTCATTGCCATTTGGCAAACTGTAGCACAAAAAGAAAATGGTAATTAGCAATAAAGGTGTGTTTATTGGTTTGTGCAATTGACAGAGGCTGTATGTCTCTTCTGCACAGTATGTGTCCTTTATAAAACTGCCAGACAATGGATGCAAAACCTGTTCTCTTTTCTTTTAGGCTAGAGCTACATGACCTTGAAGTGCCACTAGAGGAAAATCAATTAATGGGAATGAAAGTTTAGCCTTTTCATTGAAAAACAAAGGTGAGTAAAATTTGGGTAACTCTCAATTCCTACCTCCTCCTGAGGGCCTTCCTTAAAGCCAGTCTTTCCACCCCAATCCATCCTCCATACTGTTTCCTGTGGTCTTTCTAAAGGGAAAAATGACCATTACTTTCTCCTGATGAAAATCCCTCAATGGGTTCTTGGGAGAGGATCCATGTTTTCTAGTATGTTCCATAAGTCACATTGAGTTCTAGCCCTTGCCTACTCTCTAGCCTCTTCTCAGACCACTAGCCCCCATGCTCTCATAATCCACACTCTGAAGAAGGAAGTGTTGGTAAGGAGAGGGACCCAGGAATGTTCATACACTTCTGGAGAAAGTATGCTTTGGCGCAGCCAGGTTTGACAGCAATGTGGTAATGTGTAGTAAAGTAAAAAATGTTCACACACTGCAAACCTGTCATTCCGCTTCTGGGTATACTACTAAAAGCTTTCATATACATGCAGCTGAAAATGCACTGACATCTTCATTGCAACATTGCTTAACACAATGAAAAGTGGTATACAAAGAACCAAAACCCACTTAAAAAGGAGTGTAAATCAATTGTGGTTTACTCACATAATGGAATCATATAGAGGGAATAACAAGAGGTAATGGTATACTACATGGATAATTGTCAAAAACCTAATGTTGAATTTAAAAATATATGGGGTGCCTGGACAGCTCAGTTGGTTAAGCGTCTGCCTTCGGCTCAGGTCTTGATCTTGGGGTCCTTCATCACATTGGGCTCCCTGCTCTGCAGGGAGTCTGTTTCTTCCTCTACCCCTCTCCTTGCTCCTGTGCACTCTCTCTCTCTCTCTATCCTTCCCTCTCAAATAAATAAAAATGAAATCTAAAAAAAATTTTTAAAACATATTATCAAGTGATAAATACAATACAATGCAATTTATGTAAGGTTTTTGAATTAATAAAAAGTTATTGTTTATAGGCATGTACACATGTGTCTATACATAAAAGGGGTACATAACCACTTCAGGAGAGAGATTACTTCTGGGGAGACAGTTGGAGGAGAATGCATAGGAGAGGATCACAAAAGGGCTTCACGTTTTTTTAGTAAGCTCTATGCCCATAGTGGGGCTCAAACTCATGACCCCCCAAGATCAAGAGTCACTTGCTCTACTGACTGAGCCAGCCAGGTGCACTAAAAGGGCTCCACTTTTAACTGAAATATTTTATTTCATATCTATCTATGATACTGTGATTTATAATAAGAAACATGTGTTTGGTCTTCCTCCTATTTCTCACAGAGGGTTCCTAAAACCCTTGGAATTGTCTAATGATGAGAGCATAATGGTGTCTTTTACTGTGTTAACAAGTTGACTTTTAGAAAGCACCTAAGGATGGGGGCTGGTTGCCAGTGGAGCCAACCACGAGATTAGAGGGTTGGACCTTTCTGTGCCACATCCTGATCTCTGGGAAGGGGGGAAGGGGTGAAAATTGAGTTCAGTCACCAATGATCTATAATTTAATCAATCGTGCCTATGTAACACAGCCTCCATAAAAAAACCAAAGGGATGGAGTTTGGAGAGCTTCCCAGTTGGTGAGCACTTGTAAACTTGGGGAGAGCTGGGCCCTCAGGGGGAGCATGGAAGCTCCACACCCCTTGTCACATACCTTGCCCTATGCATCCCTTCCATCTGGCTGCTAAACTGGTAATATAGTATGTTTGTGAGCCACTCTAGGAAATTGATTGAACCCAAAGAGGGGACTATTGGAACCTCCAATCTATAGGCAGTTGGACAGAAGCTTAGATGACAACCTGGACTTGCAATTGGGATCTGAAGAAGGGTGGGAGGGCAGTCTTAGAGGAACCAAGTGCCTAACCTGTGGGATCTGATGCTATCTCTGCATAGATCATGTCAGAATTGAGTTAAACTGTAGGAAGCCTGGCTGGGATCTGAAAATTGCTTGTTGCTATAGGGACCTCCACAAGTTGAAATTGGTACTAGAATCATTTTAGGATCTATCTACCCTTAAGAAAAATACGCAAAATGTAAACATTTATTAAATCTGGGTGGTGAATACACAGGTGTGCAATTTATTGCTTTTTTGCGGTTTGCTTTATTTGAAAGCTTTCATTAAAATTATCATTTATTCATACCATTTTTTTTTGTCACAAAATGAAAACAAACAAAAGCAAAGAAAGGCAATGCATGGAACAAGATTGCAGGAGAGGATTGTTGTGTTGACTTTTTCCTTAGTCATCTATCTTTTTTTTTCCTTTTCAGGGTTATAGTGCATAAAATAAATCATGCCTTTTCGTGGGCTTTTATACTGTGTGATTTTCTGAACGATGGAACAGCTGCAGCTATGAGATATGAAGCTAGATAGGGTAGACTTAGATATCTAGGTAAGTGGGGGTTGTAGTCTACTTTGTAGACAAATGTGATTGTTGGGTAGTATAGTTACCACTAGTTGTATTTATTTTCCACAAGACCCTTCTAAACTTAGTTCTTCCTTTTAATACTTATTTTTTTAAAAGATTATTTATTTGAGAGACAGAGAGAGCACTAGCAAGGAAGAGGAGCAGAGGGAGAGGGAGAAGCAGACTCTGCTGAGTAGGGAGCCTGACATGAGGTCTGAGATTCTAGGACCCTGAGATCATGACCTGGAACTGAAGGCAGATGTTTAACCAACTGAGCCACCTGAGCTTAATTCTTTACACTGTAATGGAGTGTAAGTTGGTATAAGCACTATGGAAAACCATTTGGCATTACCTAGTAAAGTAGTACCTATGCTTAATATATGATCCAGAAATTACACTTATGTTACAGACTCTGAAAAAAAAAAGCTATTAGAAATATGTACCAGGAAACACATTCATGGAAGCTGCTGTAGTAGCTAAAACAAAACAAAACAAAACAAAAAGCAATTAATCAAACAGGCAGACAGAAATGTCACAATGTCCCAACACTAGAGAATGAATACATTGTGGGGTCACATAGTCTACTTCTATAAACCAAAGAAAATGAATGAACCAGAATTACAGTGGGTCATGGGAGAGTACATGCTGGGTGATTCTGTTTATGTAAAGTCAAAGATATGAAAAGAGTAAACTATGTATTGTTAAGAGGTGCATACATATACCGAAAAACTATGAAGGAAAGCATTGGAATGTGAATACGTAATTCAGGATATTAGTTTCACTTATGGGAGGAAGGTACAATTGATAGGCAGGAGCTTAGAGGGAAAAATCAAAGAAATTGATAATCTTTAACTGTCTAGAATTAGCAGGCATATGTGTGTTTCTTTTATTTTGAATAGTTTAATATATGCATACATATTTTTATTTATATGTTTTATTCAAAAATAAGATAATTTTAATTCAGAAGGATAGTTCTGAATATAATGCACCAAGGTAGTCTCTTTTCGGTAAAGATTGGAGATCTACTGGGTCCAAGTCATAGCCTTGCTGAAGCCATGAAGCCATGGCCTGGCAGTCTCCTCTCTTTTACCTGTGGGTTGTTGAAAGCCTATCTAAGTGTTTTGTGGGAGTGCTAAAAGCTGCTGGGCCACTGAACTGTAATTTGTGGAATATCTGGATGACACCCTCATGCATAAGTGCCTCATCCAATGGATGGAATTTCCCTGCTACATATGTGTTCTGTCCTTCGAGGATTCTCTTAGCTCTTATAGTGCCTTCAAAATACAAACTTGCCTAAAAGAAGTGTCACATAAGGTTCTGTTACCTGAGTGTGAATGAAACCTCATTTGCCTACTCGGGAAAGGAGAAACAAGAGCAAGCTGAGGACACCATGTGTCTGAGTATGGACCAAGCCAGAAAGGAATGGTGTCCAGAATGAGAAGTGGGACAGACTCACCACGAAGCTTCGGGGACTTCCCCATTTCACCTGTACATGGTAGAACAAGGATTGGAAGGACAATTCAATGCTTATTTACCGAATGGGAGTATTTGGAAGTTTTCTTGTTGTGGAGAAAATAAATTTAAGAAGGGCTACTCTGTGTATGCACATTCTTCAATCAAGAGCAGTGAAGTGTTGGCTTAATCTGGGAAAGCGATCCAAGGTCAACGTATAAAGGAAACCTGTTAGATGGAATGCTCAATGAATTGAAGTCAGGGTGGGGGGACAACCATCATAGACTTAGTAATGGGCAGAGATCCCAAATTCAGAAAACAAGCAGCAGGTGGGGATCCTAGGAAATGATGGCAACAACAAATCTTAGGAATGTGTAGGGTGTTTACCATTCAGAAGCTCAAAGCCTGCCACAATCACCTAAGGGGTGGCAGGCAAGCAATATGCCTTCCTGAATCTATTTTCACTAGCTGTGGCATACCCACATGAGCATACAGACAAAAATCTGGCTTTATTTATTCAATAGTAAAGTTGACTCCCAAGCTTCCGACAGAAGGCTCGGGATTTAGCTATTTTTGAGGAACGCATGGCTGGAGCTAGTATCTTCAGTTCTGGCATGCAAGCTAGCATGAAAAAGCACTCCCCATCTAAGGGCCAAGTTCGACAAAATCAACTTCAGTTGTTTTAATTGTCATGCAGCTGGGTTAAAATTGCTTGCTTGTTATGATGCCATTAGCCTTTCAACTAAATATGTACATTCATAATTGTTTGACAAAGGTACCAAGTCATGAAAATACACTACTGAATATTAAATCTGACTCATTTAAATTTTAAAGTGCAGTTCCTGGCACACAGTAGGTGCTCTATAAATGTTTGTTAAGTGGAGTTGAAATCAGGAAATTAGAAGAGATTGTTCAGCTTTCCAACAGTGCATTAAATTGAGTGCACCATTTCTCAAGCTGAAAGGAAGCTAAATGAAAGGAAATGGGTTTATTTGATTGGCTTACATCCATAATGACATGAAGTAATAAGGAAATTATTCAGATTATTCATCCCAAATTTTGCCTGATGTAGACAGATGATTAAGGCTTCTGTTTTTATAACTCCACATTATTCAGAGTGCTCCCTTGCTGCTCCCCTTCCCTTTATATATTAAAAAAAGTGCTCTAAACCAAGTCTTGCACTTACAGACATAATGTGTCATCTACTTGCCTATACCTCCTCTCAGAAGGTAAGTATAAAGTCATTGCAAAAGGCTCAGAATGGAGATATGGCAAGCCAAGTAGCTTCTCTATGTCCCAGCACCTGCTTTCCTGTTTCTGATTTGGCCAGTGAGACCCTTTAAAAAAGGGAGGGGAGGAGTGAGATTCTTTTCATAAAAAAAACAAAAACACAAACTCGTATTCTTCCTAGCTACAGCATTGCATTCTGGTCATTTAAGAACTCATTTTTCTTAGAATTAAAACCTTAACCATAGAAAATATCACTTCTACAGTGGTAAATGGTGCATGTCTCAAACAAAGCAGATTATTTGAGGAGAGAGAAAAGACAGCCAGGTGCAGCATCTTAGAACCATCTGGGATCAAGTGACCACTTCACCCTCTCAGAATACAATTCCCCTAAATCAACTCTATCCACAAGCAGTGTGAGGGGGTACAGGGAAATGACTGAATGCCCAAAATAATCAAATGCATCCAACCAGATGCTTTCCCTGGAAAAGACTGGCTGAAGATCTATTCCTGTTCTGACCTGAAATCACATAGCTTCCCTCTGTCTTCATTTGAATATCAACCATGTGCTTTCACAGAAGTTGATCAGTCTCAGGTAGAACCTTAGCAGCTTTAGCTGGGAGACAGTGTGCCTACGTATGGGTATATAAGCAAACGTAGCCACACACATCAGAGCTCGCACGTGTCATGTGACATAAATATAACTCTCTTTACTATGACAGAAAAACAAACAAAATATACACACTCACAATTTACTCGTTAATAAAGACTATTTTTAGAGAAGTTTTAGGTTCATAGCAAAATTAGAAAGGTACAGAGATTCCCACACACACCCCCTCTCACACATGCATAACCTCCCCTATTATTAATATCTGCCACCAGAGTGGTACATTTGTTACAAATGATAAGCCTACATTGGCACACTATAATCATCCAAAGTCCATATAGTTCACATTAAATTTCATTCGTGGTGTTTTACATTGCAATTCATTTCATATTCCACAAATATTTATGGAGTTTCCACTATACTAAGCATTAGGATTATAGCATTGGAAATTCTCTGCCTTTCAGAAACTCGTTCTTAAGAGGAAGGGAAACAGAAATTTGAGTGATGCTAAAATATATGTATGAAATGTAAATACATGGACGATTTAGGAACAGTTTCACAGAGGTGGTGACATATGGCCTATATGTTGTGTGTATGGATAGAATAGTCTGCTAGTCATAAAAGGGGTAGAAGTGCATTATATGAAGAAAGAATAAAGAGAACAGGTAAAGGCTTGGAGTCGCAAAATGGTATGAAGTCTTCAGAGAACAGTGGAACATTTGTGGCAGCTGGAGCCTACAATATATGGGAGGGGGTGTGAGTAGGTTAGACTTTGGTAGGAGAATGATTATAAAGGGCCTTAGATGTGTAACTGATAAGTTACTTTGTCCAGTAGGTATTCAGAAACCAAAAGTAGTTTAGAAGCTTGGATTTAAGTGGAAAAGACTTTCCCTCTGCTGTGTGACCCTGGTTTCACTGCCTTGGCAGCCTCACCTAGAACTGCACATGATGCTGATTGGCACCTTAGGTACTATGGAAGTTCCTAGCAGACTTCAAAGTCTAAACTATGAGACACAGAGAAATTCGAATGTGTGGTAATTATATTCCTAGATTTATTCCTGCACCATGTGACATGAGGCCCGTAGGAGGTACAAAATTAAGAAAATCATGTTAAATATAAAACTTGAGGGGATCCCTGGGTGGCTCAGTGGTTTAGTGCCTGCTTTCGGCCCAGGGCGTGATCCTGGAAACCCAGGATCGAATCCCACATCAGGCTCCCTGCCTGGAGCCTGTTTCTCCCTCTGCCTGTGTCTCTGCCTCTCTCTCTCTCTCTCTCTCTGTCTCTCATGAATAAATAAATAAAATCTTAAAAAAAAAAAAACTTGATCTTGACTGTGACTGAAGCCCTCAATTCTTCCATGAAGTCACAGATGTCCTGGTCGAATCTGCCTGACTGAAGTACCGGAAGAGATCACTAGATTAATGTTTTACTGCTTTGTCTTCCTATTTCTAATATCCTGAAAAATCATTTTGCATCACTCCATTTCCTATCTTATCAATAGGGGAATGTTAGAAGTATGTGGAGAGGGGTACCTGGGTGGCTCAGTCAGTTAAACGTCTGCCATTAATTAGCTCCAGTCATGATCCTTGAGTCCTGGGATTGAACCCCACATCCAGCTCCCTGCTCAGCAGGGAGTCTGCTTCCCTTCTCCCTCTGCCCCTGCCCCTGTTCATACACATGAGAGTGAGAGTACCCACTCTCTCCCTCTTAAATAAATAAATAAATAAATAAATAAATAAATAAAATATTTAAAAAATAAGTATGTGGTGATACAACTATAGTGATGGAATGAAAAGACTACAGCATGAATCCTTAGTGCTTGCTTTCATATCTGATATCTCTAGCTCTACCAGACATAATCAAATTTATGTCATAGGAAGATAACTTTTGGGACTGTGATGGTATATTGAAGGGGGAGAGATTGATGTTAAAGAGACCAGTTAAGACTATTACCATAGTTCAGGCAAGAGTTGAGAATAGTCTGTATGATGGCAAGTGTTAGTGAAGATTAAGGGCAATGGACAAATGAAGGAGCTATCTACCTCTGTGGTAGAATCAAAAACATCGCATGGCCAATCAGATGAAAGAGGGGAGAAGGTGAACAGAAAAAGTGTCTAAGATGATCACTGTGTTTCTGGATTGGAAGACTGAGTAGCACTATGAGCAGAGAGCATGGGTAACAAAAAAGCTGCTGTGCCGGCAAGAGGATGTATCTAGTTTCAGACACTGAGTTCAAAGTGCT
The DNA here is from genome assembly GCF_053574225.1 of Canis aureus. Classification (NCBI taxonomy): domain Eukaryota; kingdom Metazoa; phylum Chordata; class Mammalia; order Carnivora; family Canidae; genus Canis; species Canis aureus. The sequence continues at coordinate 34,712,629 of NC_135649.1, read as the reverse complement.
GATAAGACACCCAGAGGAGCTATCCAGTGACAGTAGAATTTTATAATTCTGTCTACTACTCTTTATAATTCTTCCATGGCACGTTTTTTTTTTCATGTTTTAACAGTTCTGAATTTGAAATATATAATATATATATTTTTATTTTTATTTATTTATGATAGTCACACACACAGAGAGAGAGAGAGAGAGAGAGGCAGAGACATAGGCAGAGGGAGAAGCAGGCTCCATGCACCAGGAGCCGGATGTGGGATTCGATCCCGGGTCTCCAGGATAGCGCCCTGGGCCAAAGGCAGGCGCTAAACCGCTGCGCCACCCAGGGATCCCTGAAATAAATTTTTTAATAAATGTGATTTTTTAATGTCATCATCCTCCTCTCAGAAGCTTCTGTATCAATAGTTTTTACCTACAGCTGTCATACTCAGGAAAAAAAGACTAAAAGCTTTTCTTCTAAGATCAGGAATAAGACAAGGATGCCCACTTTCACCACTATTATTGAAAGTTAGAGACTGAGTAATTAAACAAGAAAAAGAAGTCAAAGGCATCCAAATTGGAAAGAAAGAAGTAAAATGATCACTGCTCACTTACAATATGATATTATATGTAGAAAACCATAAAGATTCCACACACAAAAAATCTGTTAGAATAAATGCATTCAGCAAAGTTATAGGATATGGAAGCAATACACAAAAGCCAGTTTTTCTATATGCTAAAAATAAGCAATCCGAAAAGGAAAATAAGAAAAGAATTCCATTTGCAATAGCACCAAAAAGAATAAAATACTTAGGAATTAACCAAGGAGGCAAAACACTTGTACACTGACAGCTACAAAACATTATTGAAGGAAATTGATGGCATAAGTAAGTGCAAAGACATCTTGTGTTCATATATTTGAAATTTTAATATTGTTAGGATGTCAATAGTATCTAAAGCAGTCTACAGATTCAATGCCTTCCTTATCAAAATTCCAATGACTTTTTTTGCAGGAATAGAAAAATCTATCCTAAAATTCCTATGGAAGTTTGAGGGACCCTAAATAACCAAAACAATCTTGAAAAAAAAAAAAACAAATTTGAAGGACTCACACTCCCTGATTCAAAACTTACTACAAAGCTATAGTCATCGAATCAGTGTTACACTGGCATAAAGGCAGATATTATGATCAGTGGAATAGAATACAGGTCCCAGAACTAAAACCTTGTATATTTGGTCAAATAATTTTTAACAAGGATGCCAAGACCATTCAATGGAAGAAAGAACAGTATTTCAAACAAATGGTGCTGAGAAAACTGAATACCCACATTGAAAAGAATGGAAGTGGATCCTTACCTTATACCATACACTAAAATTAAGATATAATAAATAAAAAACCTAAATGTAAGAGTGAAAACTATAAAACTCTTAGACGAAAACACAGGGGAAAAGATTCATGATAATAGATTTGGCAATAATTTCTTGGATATGACACCAAAAGCCCAGATAACTGAACAAAAAATAGATAAATTGGAGTTCAGCAAATTAAAAACTTTCATGCATCAAAGGACCTTAGTGACAGAGTGGAAAGGCAACCCGCAGAATGAGAGAAAATATTTGCAAATCACATATCTGATAGGGGATTAATATCCAGAATATATAAAGAGCTCCTACAACTCAATGAAAGACAATAATTTTAAATGGGCAAAGACCTTCAATAGACATTTCTCCAACTATATGCAAATGGCCAATAATCACATGAAAAGATGTTCAATATCACTAATCATTAGGGGAATTCAAATCAATACCACAATGAGCTACTACTTCACATTCCTTAGGAAGTGTTGGACAAGATATGGAGAAAATGGACTCCTGTGCCTTGCTGATGGGTATGAAAATGGTGCAGCTGCTATGGAAAACAGTAAAGCAGTTGCTCAAAAAATTAAACATAGAATTATGTCTGAGTTTATACACAAAATAATTTAAAGCAGGCATTCCCATTAGAAACGACAAATACCCACCTTTTGCTTCAATGTGGATGGACCTGGAGGGTATTATGCTGAGTGAAATAAATCAATCAAAAAAGGACAAACATTATATGGTCTCATTCGTTTGGGGAATATAAAAATTAGAGAAAGAGAATAAAGGGAAAGGAGAGAAAATGAGTGAAAATATCAGTGAGGGGATCCCTGGGTGGCGCAGCGGTTTGGCGCCTGCCTTTGGCCCAGGGCGCGATCCTGGAGACTCGGGATCGAATCCCACGTCGGGCTCCCTGCATGGAGCCTGCTTCTCCCTCTGCCTGTGTCTCTGCCTCTCTCTCTCTCTCTGTGACTATCATGAATAAATAAATAAAAAAAAAAAAAGAAAAGAAAATATCAGTGAGGGTGACAAAATGTGAGACACTTAACTCTGAGAAATGAACAAGGGGTAGTGGTAGGGGAGGTGGGCGGGGGGTTGGGGTGACTGGGTGACGGGCAATGAAGGGGGGCATTTGGCGGGATGAGTACTGGGTGTTACGTTATATGTTGGCAAATTGAACTCCAATAAAAAAATAATATAAATAAATAAATAAATAAAGCAGGCATTCAGACGGATATCTGTATACCCATGTTCATCCCAGCACTATTCACAATGCCAAAAGGTGAAAAGAATCCAAATGTCCATCTACTGATGAATAGAAAAATTGTGGCACGTGCATAGGCTGGAATATTTTTCAGACTTTAGAAGGAAGGAAATTCTGATGCATGCTGCAACATGGATGACCCTCGAAGACACTCCACTAAGTGAAGTAAGCTAGACACGAAAGGACAAATCTTGTATTATTCCATTTCTGTGTGGTACCCAGAAGAGCCAAATTGATAAAGCAGTAAAGTAGAACAGTGGTTACCAGGCACCATGAGTAGAGTTGAGTGAGAAGTTTTTATTTAATGGGTAAAGATTATTAGTACAGGATGGTGAAAAAGTTCTGGAGATGAATGGTGGTAATGGGTGCACGACAATGTGAATGTCCTTGGTGCCACTGAATCTTACACTTAAAAATGATTAATATCATAAATTCTATGTTATCTACATTTTACCACAGTAAAAGAAGTTGATAAATAAGGATAAATCCACCACAGTTTGGAAACTTAAAAAAAAAATTAGTCCATCCTAGAATTGAGGTCAAAGCGGGAATGGCTCAGCATATTAACCTCTTTTGAGAGCCAGCCACCTATGCTTTCTGCTCCTTGCTGACAGATGATGGAAATCTCTCTGGCCTCTTAGAATCACAGTTGTTACCTTGATGCATCAGGAAAAGCAGAGCTTTTCTGTATTTTTGCCATTCACTAAATAACCAAAGCTGCACCAACTGAAAGGATTGCCAGGCATTTCAAATCCCCTTGATTCCTCCATAGATGACTAATAGCCCCTAATGATATTTACCCTAGTTAGCAGAGCAGCAGAAGTAGGGCCCAGGGTTGATACTGCCTTTTCAAGAACCATTAAACAAGGCTTGCCCATCCCATCACCCCATTCTTAGCCAAAATTCTGGAAACTTTCACCCGGTTTCCACCTCTCCATTCTTGAGGGCACCTGGGATTCTGACCTGTATTTCTCATCTCTTCTCAGCTGCACATTTTTCCTCTGGCCCATTTAGTTTATTCAGTTTGACTTTCTCACTGTCTAGCAGTACTTACTGCAAAACTATTCATTTTCTGAGTCAAGCTGGGCCCTTGGAAAGACATAACACTCTTGCGCTGCTCTTCTACCCTACCTCTTTTGATTATTTGAATGTGCCAAGTGTTCCCTGCTTCTGGGCACTTGTGCACGTTGCTTTTACTGCCTCATATGTTTTAACCCAGTCTTTGCCCAGATGGGCCCCTGCTCATCAATCAGATCTCAGTGCAAATGTCACTTCTACAGAAAAATTTCCCCTGACCCTCTCCTCCTCCCATTTCTAAATGAGACTCCTGTGTAAGTGTCTAAGAGGCTCTTTCCTTTCCTATGATAGCCCAGTTGCATATGTAGACTTGTATGATTGTTTTTATTGTTATCTAGAAGATAAACTTTATAAGGAATGATGCCACACTTGTCTTGTTTATAATTTTACCCTAGTGCACAGCGCATGGCCCAGCACAAACTTTGCCTCAATAAATGAACAAAGGAGTGAATGAACCTAAGTGCCAGCTAATTTGGCTGGTCTTCTCCCACCACCTGAAGAAGTGTGGACTGCCCTTCTGTCTCCCGAATGCCCTGGGTACCATACTCTGGGTCCCTAATGAGGCCAGAACTGATCAGGGTAAGAAAGGAAAAAGGGGATTCCCACTAGCTAGTGCAAAAATTGCCAACAGGCTTATAACATGTGCACTCATCCAATACCTTACTGTCAACATTGTTACTAAGACAAAATGGTGGGACCAGCTCACCCTACCCATGATGATCCCCACCCACTCCATAATGCATCCATTTCTGACTTTGTCCTTAAATATGTTATTGAAGCTCAATTTAATCTGATTTTATTGGTTTTCAGTGTATATTTTGTTAGGAGCAGGTGGTGGTGGTGGATATATAGTCTGTCTGGACCCCTCACTCCACAAGGAGTCCATTGAAATAATTCCTTTTCTTCCACTTACTAGAGAAGAAGTGGCAGATATGAAGTCTTATGAGTCCTATTTCATTTAAACTTTGGGTGTAATAATCTAATTTTACTGTTGTTTTAAACAATTGTGTCCTGGGAAATGCACTTGTAATGAACTTTCACTCTGCTCATTTATGTACTGATTCATCTATTATAAATATGCTGCCTCTAAAATGCAGTAATCCCTCTATCTTTTGGGTCAGTTACATAGCTGTTCATCTGAAACAATATAATGAGGCTTCACTTATGCAAATAAGTTGTGTTGATTGACAAGTTCCAAGCTACCACCCGATCTGTCATTTGAACCAGGCAGTCTGTAATTTGCTGCAGTATCATTTCCACTATAGAATTACAGAATATTGGATCTGGAGAAGACTGCAAATAGCCACTGGTACAATCTCCTTATTTTATAGTTGAAGATACTGGGGCCAACATGACACACTCTGTGCCAAGTAATACTAGGATCCTACCACCACAGAAGATTACTTCCCATGGCTATTGTATTCATTACTTTAAAAATGTTCACCTTCTCCATATAACTCAGCACATGTCCACTCATTTCCTTCAACTTTTTCTTCCCTATCCTTTCCCCAACTATCCCTACCTATGATCCATTTCAGCAAGCCATGGTGGGATTACCTTTACACTTCCCCAAAGCTATACCTGCTTGCTCAAGGACAATGGGCTATGAACAAAGTGAATCTCTCCAGCTCCAGGCCAGATCTCCTAAGCAAGCTCTGTGAAAGCCCTGTAGCCAACCATAACCCTCCCCTAACATCTGACCATTTTGATCTCTGCACAAGCACAGAATTTTAGTAGTTATTTTCATACCAACATTGGGCAGTCCTTTTTATGACAACTATTTTATAGATTGTAATAAAGTACCAACTCCTAGGCTGTCAATAGCCTAGTTCCAAATTTGCTTTAAAACAACTCTATGCACAGATGTGGAATGGGACCCACTGTTGTCAGAAAATAACTTTGCTGGGACATGAAGCCCAGAGTGACTTAAGGCTAAGGGAGATTATAAAGCAGTTAGGACTTTATAGAGAATGCAGGCTTGGTATAGGCTAAAAGATACTTAGAAAATCATCTCTCCTTTTTCTGAAACCCAAGACACACTTGGTAAGAAAATGAAGCCATGATTGCATAAGCAATCACATGCTGGTGTTAAATTTTTGTCATCACCGTAGAGGAGACCAACTCACCTCTTAACCATACATTTCTTTGCTCCCCCCCCTCCTCCCGGCAAAAGCATTAAGAGTATTTCCTGCTGTTGATCCATCCATTCATCTGACAGGCTATGAACATTCACTGACTATTTAATAAGGCAAGTACTGCATGCTGTTCCGGGGACATCACAGGCAGTAAGTCATACTTTGTCTCTGTCTCCTCGAGTTTATGCTACTGATAAACACGGCTATTAACTAAACAAACATATTGGGTGCCAGCGTTCATGTAATAATGACATCCATCTTGACCAGGGAAATCAGACTTGATAGATCCAAGGACGCATGGCAACGCCATTCACATCTGGGAAGAGGGCGATAAGAGAGAGGGGGAAGTCGGAGGAGAACTTCAACTTTACCTATTTCAGTGTTGTCTGGGCCCACCAGTGACTAAAGGATACTTCCTATAATAACTATCCTTCTCAAGATCTTATCATGAAACTCCCCTCCTCATAAACTTCTGTTTGCTCCCTGTTGCTATCAGTTAGGTTAGAGCTCCTTACTCTGACATAGTAAAAGGCCTTTCACAGTTTAAAGAAAACCTCTTCCTCTCTTTTTATCTTCTGCCCTCTGTATCTCTACATTCTGGCCAATGAAACATCACAGCGCTTTCATTTCCCCATGCTTTTAGACATGCTGTTTCTTTTAAGATTTTTTATTTATTTATTCGGGAGAGACATGGAGAAAGGCAGAGACATAGGCAGAGGGAGAAGCAGCCTCCCCATAGGGAGCCCAATGTGGGACTCGATCCCAGGACCTCGGGATCACGACCTGAGCCAAAGGCAGACACTCAACCACTGAGCCACCCAGGCATCCCAGACAAGCTATTTCTTAAAATGCTGCCCTCCCTCAATCTCCTTGTACCTAGGAAACTCTTTTTAATCTATTACAACTCAGAGCAAATGTAAACTCTAAAGCCTTCATTGGCTGTCCCTGTTACACTCCCCTGCCCCATCCCACCTAACTCTGCCCCCCATTTTTAGCAACAGTATGCTATGAACTTAAAAGGCATCTTTTGAGTCCTTATTATGTCCAATAATATATTGGAAATTTTCACATGTGCTTTCTAATTTCATACTTAAAATACCCTGTGAGGTGTGTACTGTTATTATTCCCATTTTTACAGATGAGGAAAACAACTTGGGAAAATGAGGTTAACTTATACAAAGACATACAACAGTAAAGAGTAGATTTGAGACTCAAGACTCAGACTCAGGGTGTTTGATTCCTGAGACCGTAGCTTTTACTATTGATTTATTCGTTCTGCTACTTACTCATTCATTTGTCTTTATATGTGCTAGGCACTACAGACATAAGGTAGAAAGAAACACGTTCCTACTTTACTGCCTCCCAAAGAAAAAGCATACAAGGGCAGCCCGGGTGGCTCAGAGGTTTAGTGCCACCCTTGGCCCAGGGCCTGATCCTGGAAACCGTGGATCGAGTCCCGTCAGGCTCTCTCTGCCTGTGTCTCTGCCTCTCTCTGTCTCTCATGAATAAATAAATAAAATATTTTTTAAAAAAGAAAAAGTATACAAAGGAATGGCAAGGAATCAAACTGAGGTGCCCCCTGCCACATGGTGGGCAAGATTTCCACTACTGTTTTATTCATAATTCCTTTGACAAAATATTTTTCTATGAATAAAACTAAGTAAAATATAAACTTCTGGGACACCTGGGTGGTTTAGTCAGTTAAGTGTCTGCCTTCGGCTCAGATCATGATTTCAGGGTCCTGGGATTGAGCTCCATATCAGGCTCCCTGCTCAGCGGGGAGCCTGCTTCTCCCCCTCCCTCTGCCCCTCCCCCCTGCTTGTGCACGCTCTCTCTCTCACTCCCGCCTCTCAAATAAATAAAATCTTTTTTAAAAATAAACTTCTTACCATAGTCTCCAAACTGCATGGACTGGCAATCATCTACCCTTGAAACCACGTCTCAAGGGCTCTCTTCTCCCTTTGTGTTCTAGTCACACTGCCACCTATGGGATCCTTGAAAATCTCTTCCGTCTCAGGGCTTTTGTTTACTTCTTAATATTATCACAATTTTTTAAAAAAAGATTTTATTTATTCATTAGAGGCACAGACAGAGAGAGGCAGAGACACAGGCAGAGGGAGAAGCAGGCTCCATGCAGGGAGCCCGATGCGGGACTTGATCCCGGGATCACTCCCTGAACTGAAGGCAGGTGCTAAACCACTGCGCCACCCAGGGATCCCCTGTATTATCACAATTTTAACAAAAGATAAAATATCACACTTAAATGAATACTCGGGATCCCTGGGTGGCGCAGCGGTTTAGCGCCTGCCTTTGGCCCAGGGCGCGATCCTGGAGACCCGGGATCGAGTCCCACATGGGGCTCCCGGTTCATGGAGCCTGCTTCTCCCTCTGCCTCTCTCTCTCTCTCTCTCTCTCTCTCTCTCTCTCTGTGACTATCATAAATAAATAAAAAATTTAAGTGAATACTCATATTTTTGTCAAACTTTTTCAAAGAAATAAATTATTACAAAGTTGAATCCCCTCTGCTCTACTTTGTAGCCCCAAATCCTCCCCTCCTTCCACAGAAGCAATCACCATTATGAATTATGAATTTGCTTTCTCTGCAGTCCATGTTTTATTTTTTTTCAACTTATTGGGCAAGTGTGTTCATTTCTAAATTTGTAAATAAGAATGTTTTCATGGTGTATATGAGGTTCTGGAACTTGCTTCTTTCACTTACCATTCAACAAAATATAATGTTTCAATAAATTTTCTTGGACAGTTATTGAGGGCACTATGCTAAGTGAAAGAAGCTGGGCACAGAAAGACAAATATTGTATGACATCACTAATATGTGAAATTGAAAAGAAGCCAAATTCATGGAAATAAAGAGTAGAATGTTGGTTACCAAGAACTGAGGGTTGGAGGAGATGGGGAGATGTTGGCCAAAGAACACAAACTTCCAGTTATAAGATAATAAGTTTTGGGGAGCTAACATATAGCATGGTGATTATAGTTAATAATACTGCATTATATAGTTCAAAGTTGCTAAGCGAATATATATCTTAAATGTTCTCATCACAAACAAGAAATGGTGATTTCATGACACGGAGGTATTAGCTAAAGCTATTATGGTGGTCATTTTTCAATATATATGTGTATCAAATCAACACAGACACCTTAAACTTATGCAATGTTATATATCCATTACGTCTCAATAAAGCTGGAATAAATAGCAAGAGGATAATTAAGAGTATGCTTATGCCAATTAAGTTCAAAAACCTAGCTAAAATAGACAAATACCTAGAAAAATATAACTTACTTAATTGATTTGAGAAAAAATATTCCCAAATGTTCCTATATTCCAACTAAAGAAATAATTTAAGAATTTCCCATACAGAAAAAAAAAAACCCAAACCTGGTAGAGTTTTATGAGAAGTTGTTACCAGACTTTGAAGGAGCACATAATTCTAATATTTCACAAACTTTCTGGAGTATAGAAAAAGAAGAAATAATATTGATTCATTTTATACGCTAACATAAACTTAATACCAGGACCTGGCAACTAATATCTGTGAAAGAGGCAAATTACAGAAAAGTTCTCATGAAAGTTTATGCAAAACTCTTAAACTTTACATTATCAAAGTAAATACAGCAGTGTATAAAATAGATAAAACATCATGACAAAGTTGCATTCTTTTCCATAGATTTATAACGCTACAGCTGTCATCTGCCAAGTTTTCTTATATACATGGACATATTTCAGAGCACTAGTGTGTTTCTTTTGTCTTGTGCCTATTTCTGTGCCAATACATCAATGTTTTAATTATTAAAGCTTTAAAATACATCTTGAGTGCCTGGGTGGCTCAGTCAGTTAAGCCTCTGCCATAGGCTCAGGTCATGATCCCTGGATCCTGGGATGGAGCCCTACATCAGGCTCCCTGCTCAGTGGGGAGTCTGCTTCTCCCTCTCCCTCTGCCTCCCCCATTATTCATGCTCTCTCTGTCTCTCAAATAAATGAATAAAATCTTTTAAAAAATATTTCAAAATACATCTTAAAATCTTATAGCACATGTTTTTCTGCCGTATTCTTTTTCAGATTCATCTTAGTTCTTGGATTTTATTCTTCCAGATGAATTTTTGAATCCATTTGTTTAGTTCCAAGAAAAAGCCTATTGGGTTTCTATTTGTAAATTATAGATTAATTTGGTGAATAACTGACATCTTTATAATAAATATAGCGGGTCTTTCCAGTTATTATGTCCTCAATTTCTGGACAAAGATCTTAAATTAATTATTTAGATTTATTTGTAGGTACTTTATTTTTTTTTGTAGGTACTTTAAAATTTTGTTGCTTGTCTTACTACATCTCCTGGTTATTATAACCACTACATGAGGACAATATTTATTTTGATCTGTGAGTGATCTCTGATGTCCTCCAAGTTTATCTGAAAATAATAGCATAATTAAGACAAAGATAAAAGGAGAAGAGTAAATTGAGCATTCGTTATGAATGGTTCTATGATTTATTATTTGTTCATTTGTTGCCTATTCATTTGTTTTAACAGTAATTTTTAAAACCACCAAACTTTTCAATATTTCTTTTATGGTTCTACCTAGCTGACCAGGAACCAAAAATGGTCATGATAAAAAAGATACCCTTTGACTACCAAACCGTGGTCATCAGATATTGTGCATTCGTTTATTACATCAGCAAATATTTAAGCAACTACTATATTTACTGAATACACATTGTGTGACCAGTGATGTGCCAGAGGTGACCAGAAAAGCCAAGGTCTCTGCTCTTTTATAGAATTTATCATCTAGTGGGAGAATCAACAAACCTATTGTGATGGTTAATTTTACATGTCAATGTGAATAGGTCGCAGTAGTCTATTACTTCATCAAATATTAATTCAGGTGTTGAAGGTGTTTTGTAGGTGTGGTTAACATCTACAATCAGTTGACTTTAAATAAAGTAAATCTCGGCAATGTGGGTGAGCCTCATCTAATCAGTTGAAAAGTTTTTTTTTAAGATTTTATTTATTTATTTGAGAGAGAGAGAGAGAGAGCACAAGCAGGAGGAGGGGCAGAGGAAGAAGCAGACTCCCTGCTGAGCAAGGAGCCTAATGTGGGGCTGGATCCCAGGACCCCGGGATCATGACCTGAGCTGAAGGCAGATGATTGACTGAGCTACCCAAGTGCCCCTAATCATTTGAAAGTTTTAAGAACAAAACTGAGGTTCTCAGACAAGAAGAAATTCCACCTGAGGGCTATAGCATCAACTCTGGCTTAGCTTTCAGCCTTCTGGCTTGCCCTAAAGATTTCAGACTTACCAGATGCCTACAATCATGTGAGCCAATTCCTTCAAATAAATTTCTTAAAATTTATATACACATAACATATACATATGTATGTGTATATACCTCCTATTGGGTATATGTACACATACACACATATATTATACACATACATATGTATATGTTATATACACACATACATGTTATATACATATATGTGTGTATGTGTACATATACCCAATAGGAGGTATACACACACACACACATAGTCTCCAATTGGTTATTTTTCTTTATAAACTCCTGATTGATACATATGCAAAAACACAAATTTGCAGTGCATGCTATGAAAGGAATAATTGGCAGGCATAGAGTGGAGTGGAGGCTGAAGGAGAATCTGCTTATGTGGTCAAGAAAAGTCAGATGAATTCTCTTCTTGGTTGAGACCTGAAGTATAAGAAGCAGCCAGCCAGGTGAAGGGTTTGCAGAAAAATCTGGATCAGGGTAGCCAGGTGGCTCAGTGGTTTAGCGCCACCTTCGGCTCAGAGTGTGATCCTGGAGACCTGGGATCGAGTCCCATGTCGGGCTCCTTGCATGGAGCCTGTTTCTCCCTCTGCCTGTGTCTCTGCCTTTGTGTGTGTGTGTGTGTGTGTGTGTGTGTGTGTGTGTGTCTCATAAATGAATAAATAAAATCTTTAAAAAAAAAAGAACTAACTGGAGAACCATAGATTAGCCTGGAAAGAAGGGATTTTACATATCGTTGTTAGATTCATTCATAAATTCATTCATATCAACAAATATTCATCGAGTTTTAGAACAAGAAACAGCCCAGCCTCTTCATTTTAAAGATGAGTACATGTCACAGAGTTTAAACTACTTTCTCTAGTTCCTAAGGGATGTGAGAATAAATAAGGGGCAAGAATCAGGTTGCTATAATCCAAATCCAACATACTTTTTATTATAAGGTGATATTTTTCTCCCAGAACATTGAGGGAAGAGAAAAATACACAACTACACAAGAGTATCCCTGAAAGCCCTTTCCTGTAGCATTATAGCTAAGGCACTCATAAATTTCAGTGCTATCTTCATAAGATTCCTTCGAGAGGTAGAATAAGAAAATTTAACAGGCCACTTTTATACATTTTGTATTAGGAGGTGTCTGTCAGCAGCACAATTAGGCAATGTTCCCATTTAGATTTAGTGGCATTTTGTTTTCTGAATTCTAGTCCCTTAATCATAAATGTGACAGATAACATTAAGAATTTGATAATAAAAGGCATTTGAAAACATAATTGCGTGGCTTTGTGTTTAAAAATGTGTATTTTAACAACTGGCCTCTTAGCATCTAACATGGCTCTCCAAATAGTTAAGCACTTGCTTCTAGCTGGGAGCACTGGCTATTACATGATTATTTTGCTTTTAATAATCAGAGAGGAGAGGGGCAGCTGGGTGGCTCAATTGGTTAAGCATTTGCCTTGGGCTCAGGTCATGATCCCCGGGTCCTGTATCTGGCCCTATATCAGGCTCCCTGCTCAGCCAGTAGTCTGCTTCTCCCACTGCCTCTCCTGTGCCTTGGGTTCTCTCTCTCTCTCTTTAAAATAAATAAATAAAACATTTTTTAAAAATCAGAGAGGAGAAGTTAAGAACTCAGGGAAAGAGCCTCAAATTTGCATAAGGACAATAATCCACCAGTCCTCCATGATGTATTTAGCCATTCTAGTCAGTCAACATTTGAAGTGCATTGACAGTGAGTGGTATTGTTTTCCCAATATAGGGTGATGACTTAGCCTTAGAACCAGTAGCAAAAATTGCTAAATTCTTGCTTGATAGGAAACAAAATGAGATAGATATGATCATATTATTCCAGTCATTCTGACAAGCTGTCCCTATCTGAGAAGCAGGTGGTCAGGGTGCTGATTGAAAATACGCAGCTGTAACTTTATGATCCATTTGATGCAATTGTACAGTCACAAGCACAGAAGATTGTTTCATCACTCAAAATCATTTCTTGTCCTAAAGGCCTAACTTTTTGTTGTGCTGCATTGGCCCTAAAAAAGGATCTGAAATGGTATCAGTAATTACTGTGCTGTAAGACATTAACGAATTGATACTGAATCCTATTAGAGATAAGGATTTATTTTATTTGTGCAAAACATTATTGAATTCTGAGCCAGGTTCTCTTAGGATCCTAGTTTATTCGTTATTGAATGCCACCTTTCAGGCCCCTGGGTGGCTCAGTTGGTTAAGTGTCTGCCTTCGGCTCAGGTCACGATCTCAGGGTCCTGGGATCAAGCCCCACATCGGGCTCCCTGCTCAGTGGGAAGACTGCTACTGCTTCTCCCTCTCCCGATCCCCCTGCTTGTGCTCTCAGTCTCTCTCTCTCTGTCTCTCTCTGTCTCTCTCTGTCTCTCTCTCTCTTTGTCAAATAAATGAGAAATATAATCTTTTTAAAAATAAATAAATACCATTTTTCAAACAATACTATTTTCAGACCCTGTTGATGTAAATGTGATTATTGGAAGATGTACTTTCATAGCCAACTGCAGCCCAGTTGATTGAGGTGCTATACGATGATGGGTATCTGGTAGCTCAGATTCTCAGAGTGACACTGGTCTTGACATCAGGAGTCTCCATCATTCGTTAGGATTGCCTTTGATTAGTGCCCAGCAGAACCCAGCCCTAGTGGAAACAGACCTCTGGCCTGACATCATGCCACACCGTGGGTCTGTTTAGGTGAAGCCATTTGAGGCAGCATGCAGAATATCCAAAGAAAAGGATGAATCCACAACCAAGGTATCCCTGGGGCCACTGGAATCAGCCAGTATGTAATTGAATCTGCCTGAAACCACTACAGCTCTGATGAATCATACTGTCTCAATACAGTGCTACACTAGGAAGTCTACTTGCACCATTCATCTAGTGGCATTAACTATCATCTGCGTCCTTCCCAGTTCAATGACTATCTTTTATCATACACTTGAACTTTAGTGTGAATACAATTTCACTACATGCAATCATTATATTACTTATTCATTTATGGAACTTTTTATTAAGGTATGCATGTGCCAGGAAGTCTTTTCTGCATTGCAGAAATGGAAGTGAAGAGGATATTTATTCCTCTTTCGGGGATAAAAGCAGTCATGTTAATGGTTATTCTATAAGATGTGAAGTACTGAGAGAAAGGTAAACAGCAGGTACCAGAGTAATTCAGAAGAGTAAAATCAATACTAGATTTAGTTGGGAGACATAATGGTGGAAAGCTTCTCAGGAGTACCCTCACTGAGTCTTAAAACACTATCAGGAGTCGTTCAGTTGAATAGTAAAAGACCCTACAGACAGGGAATAAAAAGACTAGAGGTTTCTCTCCTGGGTTTCAGCACCAAAAAAAAAAAAAAAAAAAAAAGACTAGAGGTTCTCAAACTATATGAGGTATGTGGGGATCTCCAGACAGTCCATTGTCATTGTGGTGTGAGATGTACTGCAGGGGCAGTCAGGATAGAAATGACACTGTAAGTTATGTTAAGAACTTTTGAATTTCATCCTCCCTTAGTGAGGAGGGGGAAGCAGTCATTGAATGATTTCAGGCAAGAGAATCACATAGTAATGAGTGGTTTTATTTATTGGTGTATGTATGTGCTTATTTATTTAATGTTTTTCCAGATTTTCTGAGGTGTAATTGACAAAAGCTGCATATATTTAAGATGCACAGCTTGATGTTTTAGTATACATACACATTGTGAAATAATCACCACAATCGAGCTAATTGGCACATCCATTACCTCACATAACTACTATATATGCTTTGGAGGTAAAATCAGCTAGACTAGGTAATTGATTAAATCTAGGAATGATGTAAATGAAGGAGAAAGGAAAACCTATATGAATGTTGATACCCTTAAATTGAATAGGAAATGCAGGGGGGAAAAAAGCAAATCGTGGGGCCTTGGGATGTCAGGGAAAGCAAGAAAAGACGAGTTCTTGCTTAGGGGTCTATCTGCTTCTTTAGGCAGAGCCAATGCCATTTCATTCAGCTTTCTTGTGGGAAGATAACCCATTCTGAACCAAGGGAATCAGTACTGAACCTGCAGAGCTTTGAAATTTGGTACTCAGGGACAAAGGCTGGATCTTTCTGAGGACTATTTTGACAAATCTAACCTAGGGTACAAACCAAAGAAACCAGAATATTATCAAAGGCTAAATTCAATTGGTGAACAGGCAAGAAAAAATTGCTCACTTTGCAGAGGGCAGGAACTCATTCAGAAACTGCTTGCCATTTGGAAAATTTCTCACCCAGCATTTCGTTGCTGCTGAGCTCAGGCACCATGTGGACCTATCCCAAGTTTGGACCCCAAGTCCAGCAACACGGGAAATAAGGGCAAAAATTATTTCTTTTAACACATCTAACTTGTAATGAGATATTACTTAAGTTATAGAGATAAAAGGAAACCAAGTGATGCAATCAGAAAACTGAGCAGAAAAGAATAAACTCAGACCGCAGATGAAGCAGTATGTGGGTTTTGAGTCCACAAGGCTAAGGCCAGGTCTTTGACAGAGAAAAATGGCCTGCGGGTTTGCAGCCAGTCTCAAGAAAAATCATCTCCTCTACTTTGTAGTTAAATGTAGCTTTGACACATAGAGTAATACTAAAGAAAATTGAAAATTCAATTTAATGCAATCAGTGTCATAGGATACAGGGGCAAATGTCACCTTCTACCAGTCGGCAGGACATTGCCACCTGCCATAATCTCAAACACAACCATTTGAAATGGTCTCAAATCAAAATACCCAGGCCCATTTTAGCTTATGAGATGATAGTACCACTCTCCATGTCCTGTTTTTTATAATTCTGAACCATGCCTCACCCCAAACACTAGTAGTTAACTATCAAATCTGAGACTTTATTCTTTTTCTTGCAAGTCACCTTTTATTGTGTGGTAGGAGGAATAATGGCTCAAAGATGTTCGCGTCCTAACCCAGGGGCTCTGTTATGTGGTGAAAGGGATTTTGAGGGAGATCCCTGGGTGGCTCAGTGGTTTAGTTCCTGCCTTTGGCCCGGGGCATGATCCTGGAGTCCCGGGATCAAGTCCTGCGTCGGGATACCTGCATGGAGCCTGCTTCTCCCTCTGCCTGTGTCTCTGCCTCCCTCTCTGTGTGTGTGTGTGTGTCTCTCATGAATAAATAAATAAAATCTTAAAAAAAAGAAAGGGATTTTGAAGATGTAATTAAATTCTGTACCTTAAAGAGCAGAGATTATTCTGGATTATCTGGGTGGCCTCAATGTAGTCACATGAGTCCTTAAAAGGTGAGAGACCCTTCCCCTGCTGAGGCAAGAGATGTTACAACAAAACAGAGTCAGAGAGATAGCAGCATGAGGAGGACTTGAGGCCCCACTGGTGGTTCTGAGAGTTAAGGGACTATGCAAAGACCAGAGAGAGGGCTCAAGACACTAAGTGTGACTTGCAGATGAATGCCAGCAAGGCAACAGAGATTTCAGTCCTACAGACATAGAATGGATTCAAGGTTTTTCTAAGTTTTTATGTAAATTCCAGTGAATGAACAGAGTGTAATATTAGTTTCAGGTGTGCGATGTAGTGATTCAGCACTTTCACACCTCACCCCATGCTCATTACAACAAGTGCCCTCCCTAATCCCCATCACCTATTTCACCCATCCTCACCTACCTCCCCTCTGGTGACCATCAGTTTGTTCTCTAGATTTGAGAGTCTGCTTCTTGACTTGCCTCTCCCTTTTTTCCCCCTTACAATCGTTTGTTTTGTTTCTTAAATTCCACATATGGGTGAAATCATATGGTATTTGCCTTTCTCTGACTTATTTCACTTAGCATAATACTCTCTAGCCCCATCCACATCAAAGCAAATAGCAAGATTTCATTCTTTTTGATCACTGAGTAATATTCCATTGTACTGATTAAAGTTTTAAGAGACTTATTTCACTTAGCATAATAGCCTCTAGGTTCATTTTTGTTGTCACAAATGGCAAAATTTTATTCTTTTTCTTATTGAGTAATACTCCATTCTCTCTCTCTTCATATATATGTATGTATATATCTAATAAAAATTTTTAAAATATTTTATTTATTTTATTCATGAGAGAGGCAAAGACATAGGCAGAGGGAGAAGCAGGCTCCCTGTGGGGACCCTGATGTGGGACTCAATCTCAGGCACTCAACCACTGAGCCATCCCGGTGCCCCTATATCTCACAAATTTTTTTATCCATTCGTCTATCAATGGACACTAAGGTTGCTTCCATATCCTGGCTATTATAAATAATGCTGCAATAAACACAGAGGGTTCATATAACTCTTTGTACTAGTGTTTTTGTGTTCTTTGGGTAAATACCCAGGAATTACTGGATCATATAGTATTTTCATTTTTCATTTTCTGAGGAAACTCCACACTGTTTTCCACAGTGGTTGCCAGAGGAGAGGGAGGTGGGGAGATGGGTGAAATAGATAAAGGGGATTAAGAGGTACAAAGTTCCAGTTATAAAATAAATAAGTCAAAGAGATGAAAAATACAGCAGAGGGAATATAGTCAATAATATAGTGATAACATCAGATGGTGACTATATTTATCATGGTGAGCATTTCATAATGTATATAAATGTTGAATCACTATATTGTACACCTGAATCTGATATAACATCTTATGTCAAATATACTTCAACAATAAGAATCGTAAAAAAAAGAAGAATTTTAAAAGCCTGATATTATAATAAAATTTTATAAATCTGGATTTATTTTAAGCCAACACACTGCAAACACCTATTTATAAATGTCTTGATAGGTAGAGTTTGGGAGGACACTTTAGGGAAAGAGGGTTGTTGCTCTTAAAGAACTTACATTCTATTGTGAAGGGAAAACATTATGTAGAAGTGGGCTATGGGAAAACAGAGGAGAGAGCAATTAATTGTGAGTATGGGGCAAGATTTATCAGTATTTCAGAAAATACAATGTTTAAGCCAGGTCATCAAATATTTACTGGGTGTCTATATGTTCCAGGCCCTGTTCTAGGCACCAGAGATGCATAAATGAACAAGACAGACAAGGTTTCTGTTATGCTTTTTGGCACTTTCATTCTAATAGGAACCAATGGCAGGAAATTGAGCTGAAAAGGCAGACTGGAACCAAATGTGAGGGCCTTCAATGACCAACTAAGGCCCTTGGACATTGTCCTGAGAGCAATAGGGCATTGTTAAGGGCTTTATATCAGAGGATGGGCATGCTCAAATTTGTTTTAGAAACTTTGGCTGCAAAACGGAGAATATATTCTGGGGATGGTGGTGATATGTAGGTGGCAGAGATTCTTGAGGCACTGCTCAAGAAGCTATTTTGTTAGAGAGAGTATGGGTCTGAAATAGGGTAAACACAGAAGGATGGAAAAGAGAAGTCATGAGAGATTCATTATCAGGACTTTGATCAGATATGGGGGCCCGAGAGAGAAAATAATCAGGAGGGACTCCCTGATTTCAAAATTAGTCGATTTTAAAAAGCAAGCTCAAAGAGTTCATGAATTCAGTTTGGAGCAGGTTGTGGTACCTCTAGTTTGATATACAAGTCTGGAGAGAAGCCACAGACCACAGCATTTAGAAGTCAAATGGAAAGAAAGAAGATGAAAGAAGTGAGAATATGGAGTGAAAACAGAAGAGGGTTAAAGCCCTAGATAAGGGAAATATTTAAAGACAGGTTATAGGAAGAAGAATCAAAGGCAGAGATGGAAACAGCTGGCAAAATACAGGGAAAGTTGGAAAGAAGTAAATTCACAGCCAAGAGAAAAGAGTTTCGAGAAGAAACAGAGGTTTCTTTAAATGAAGAAACCTTTAAATGAAGTAGATTTTTAATCAGATCCCACATCCCTGAATCCTACCACAGTATGTTTCCTAAGGACACACACCAATACCAAAATGGAAACATCAGACAATGTACACTCCTAATCCTAATTAAACCAAGAAGTAACCTAGTCTATCTCCCATCTTCACCTATGCTCAATTGTCTAGCATAGCTTACCAAAGAAAGTGGTTATTCCATAAAACTCCTGAAAGAAAATGCAGGCAGTAATCTCTTGGATATTGGCCTTAGCAATATTTTTCTAGGTTTGTCTCCTCAGTCAAGGGAAACAAAGACAAAAAGAAACAGAAGGGACTTCATCAAACTAAAAAGCTTTTGCCCAGTAAAGTAAACCATCAACAAAGCAAAAAGACATTCTACTGAATGGGAGAGGATGTTGCAAATGGAATATCCAATAAGGGGTTAACATTCAAAGCATGTAAAGAACTCATACAACTCAATACCAAAAACAAAAACACACCCAAAACCCCAATCCAATTAAAAAATGGGCAGAGGACCTAAATAAACATTTTTCCAAAGAAGACACACAGATGGCCAACAGACACATGAAAAGATGCCTAACATCACTCATCATCAGGGAAATGTAAATCAAAACCACAATAAGATATCATCTTATACCAGACAGAATGCTTATTATCAAAAAGACAAGAAATAGGGGCACCTGGGTGGCTCAGTGGTTGAGTGTCTGCCTTCAGCTCAGGGCGTGATCCCAGGGTCCTGGGATCAAGTCCCTCATCAAGCTCCCGGCAGGGAGTTTGCTTCTCTCTCTGCCTATGTGTCTGCCTCTCTCTCTCTCTGTGTCTCTCATGAATAAATAAAAATAAAATCTAAAAAAGAAAAGAAAAGAAAAGAAAAGAAATAACAAGTGTTGGTGAGGATGTGGAGTAAAGGAAACCCTTGTGCACTGTTGGTGAGAAGGTAAATTGGTGCAGCCACTATGGAAAACAATATGGAAATGCCTCAAAAAATTAAAAGTAGAAATACTATGTGACCTAGCAATTCCACTCCTGGATATTTACCTGAAGAGAATAAAACACTAATTCAAAAAGATATATGTACCCCTATGTTTGTTGCAGCATTATTTATAATAGCCAAGATATGAGAGTTACTAAGTATCCATCAATAGATGAATTGATAAAGGAATTGTGGCATATATATAATGGGATATTGCTCAATCATAAAAAAAGTGAAATCTTGCCATCTGCGACCACGTGGATGGACCTAGAGGGTATTATGTTAGGTGAAATAAGTCATAGAAGGGGAAATACCACATGATTTCACTTATATGCTCTAATAAACAAAACAAATGAGCAAATGAAGAAAAATGGAAATCAATTTGCAAATACAGAGAACTGGAGGTTGCCAGAGGGAAGGGGGTTGGGAAGAAGGGCTGAAAAGGTGAAGAGGATAAAGAGGTACCAACTTCCAGTTATAAAATAAATAAGTTACAGGGAAGAAAAGTACAGTATAGGGAATATAGCTGATAATATTGTAATAACTTATTATAGTGACAGGTGCTGACTATACTTATCATGGTGAGCATTTTGTAATGTCTATAATTGTCGAATCACTGTGCTGTGCACCTGAAACTAATACAATATTGTATGCCAACTGCACTTTAACAAAAAATAAAAACTAAATAAAGTGGTTATAAAATATTTACCAGAGAAAAACAGCAAATACCACACATAACAGAAAATGCCCAACACTTACCATCTCTCTATAAAATTGATCACTATAGAGTCCAATCAATTTCTAATCTTTTCTTCCTAGGGATAAATTAAACTTCTGACAAAGTACATCTCTCTTCCATTGCTCCCACATTGTGAGATAAGTGTCCTACTTTATGTATGAAACATCTCCCTCATCTTATTTTTATTTTCTTGTCCTACCTGGGCCCAGGAGGAAGAATGCCTGGACAGAAACTATGTCATTTATTTCTTTAGCAAGTGCAACAACAGCTACAAAGCAGCAACCCAGAGTACCTTCGTGAAAACGGATGGAGCTCCTTTAATATGTTCCAGGCTGTGGGAAAACTGGCTCTCTTATAATGCATTGTTTCTGGGAATGCAAAATGAGTCAATGCCTATGGAGGGGAATTTAGCAATAGCTAGCAAAATTACAAATGTTTTGCCTGTTGATCCAGGAATCCTATTTCAGGGAATTTATCTTATAGATATGTCTACATGAATGCCATATGCATATGTTTATTCCTCAAAGCATCATTTGTAATAACTAAATATTGGGAACTATTAGTGTCCATCAGTAGGTGTGGTACAGTCACATAATCAAATATTACACAGGTTAAAAAGTGGGGAAGGTTATTTTTGAAGATTTTATTTATTTATTAGAGAGAGAGAGAGAGAGAGAGAGAGAAAGAATATGAGTGGCAGGGGAGGGGCAGAATGAGAGGGAGAAGCAGACTCCCTGCTGAGCAAGGAGCCCCGATGCAGGGCTCAATCTCAGAATCCCAAGATCATGACCTGAGCCAAAGGCAGATGTTCAACTGATTGAGCCACCCAGGTGCCCCCAAAAGTGAAGAAAATTTATACGTACTGATATTAAGTGATCTTCATTACTTACTAAATGACAAAAGAAATCAGAGTATATTTTAGACTACATAGATGCTACCTTTTGTGTAAGGAATGGTGAAAATAATAATACATATTTATATTTGAGTGTATATGCATAAAGGAATATTGAATGGATTTTTAAAAAATCAGATATGTTTATAGGAGCTGCAGGGTACAGTAGGGAAGGAGTACATAGGCATAGGCTGACAGTGAGACTTCTTAATATTGTCTTCCTATTTAATTTTGCTCTTTGAAACATTAATGAACAACCTATTCAGAAAATAATTTTAAAGACAAATTATCCTATTATAACATAGCATGTGAGGGTAAGTTTCCAAATTTAATTTTATGCAGCTAATATAGCCTCGACATTAGCATCTCATAAAGGTAGCCTAAAAAAGAAAAAAATGCATGGGGCACCTGCACCTGAGTGGCTCAGTGGTTGAGTGTCGCCTTCGGCTCAGCTTGTGATCCCAGAATCCTGGGATCAAGTTCTGAATCAGGCTTCCCACAGGGAGTCTGCTTCTCTCTCTGCCTATGTCTCTGCCTCTCTCTCTGTGTCTCTCATGAATAAATAAATAAAATCTTACGTATATATGTAAAATAGAAATATTATAAAACCATATAATTTAGTCTAGCTACCAAACCTCAACAGGAAATAATTTGTGAATATAACTAAAGGGTATATGGGAGTTACTTATACTATTCTTTTTAAAAAGATTTTATTCATTTATTCATGAGAGACAGAAAGAGAGAGAGTGAGAGAGAGAGGCAGAGACACAGGCAGAGGGAGAAGCAGGCTCCATGCAGGGAGCCCGACATGGGACTCGATTTCGTGTCTCCAGGATCGTGCCCTGGGTCAAAGGTGGTGCTAAACCGCTGAGCCACCCAGGCTGCCCACTTATACTATTCTTGCAAACTTGGGGGGCACCTGGGTGGTTCAGTCAGTTGAGTCCAACTTGGGCTCAGGTCATGATCTCAGGGTCCTGGGATGGGTGGGGCTTTGCACTCAGTAGGGAGTCTGCTTGTTCCCCTGCCCCTCCCCCCACTTGTGTGCTCAATGCTCTCTCTTACCCTCTCCCTCTCAAATAAATAAATAAAATCTTTAAAAAAAAACTCTATTCTTGCACATTTTCTAACCATTTGAAATTATTTCAAAATAAAGAGTTCGAGTTCAAAAAGAAACCTTAAAAATAAACTAGGTGATTCAGATGCACTAGATTGTCAAGAAAATATGTACAATGATTTAGTAATTAAGAGAAGCTAATCTCAATTCAGGAGAAGGGAACATCTCGTAACAGATCCTGGCACAATTGGTTATCCATTTGTTGGATCACAATGTCATACCATAATCAAAAATAAATTTCAGATGGATCAGATTTTATTCTGAAAAAGAGAAAAAACAAAGGAACTTGGAGATAGAGACAAGCTTCTTAAACTAATCAGAAAACTAAAAACCATAAAAGATAGGATAGTCCTTTTGGTCTACAAAAAAATAAAAATTTTTCTCTGATTAAATACAATATAAATCAGCTCAAAAAACAGAAGTTGAGGAAAAGTACTTCAGCATAAATTCAAACATACACATTTATAATATACAAAGAGCTTCAATAAATGGAAAAGTAAAAAGGCAAAGAATTCACTATTAAATGTGCTAAGAATGAAAAGAGACATTATGTGGGAAACAAAATTCAAAGAACCAACAAAGTTATAGAATGATACTTAACTTCTCATTCAATTAAATGCAAATTACCATATGATGGCTCAGTCAGTTAAACATCTGACTCTTGATTTCAGCTCATGTCATGGTCTCAGGTTCATGAGATTGAGCTCCAGAATGGAGTCTGCTTAAGATTCTCTCTCCCTGGGCAGCCCCGGTGGCCCAGCAGTTTAGCACCACCTTCAGCCCAGGGCATGATCCTGGAGACCCGGGATCGAGTCCCACATCAGGCTTCCTGCATGGAGCCTACTTCTCCCTCTGCCTTTGTCTTTGCCTGTGTGTGTGTGTGTGTGTGTGTGTGTGTGTGTGTGATGAATAAATAAAAATAGAATAAAAAAAAGATTCTCTCTCCCTTTCCCTCTGCCCCACTCCCTCTCTCTAATAAAAATAAAATAAAATAAAATAAAAACAAATTATCCTGAAAAATAAAAATAATTCTTTACTCACAAAACTGGCAAAACAACAGCAACAAATGCTGAGTGAGCAGAGAATGGAGAGAAAAGGTCCTCACGGAAGTGGCCTGATGATGGAAATGGAAATTGCTAGAGTCTTTTTTTGGAAGAAATAAGAAATACTCTTTGATTTTCCAATTCTGTACATCTATCATAACGAACTAAGAATAGCACTATGTATAGATATGTGTAAAATAATTCTTATTATCCTATGGTTTGTCGTAGTAAAATCTCTCAATGACTATCACCAGGAGATTCTTGAATAAATTGTATCATGAGTGCTATTGGCATCATGCCTACACAGGACGTTCCTCCTTCTGTCCCTCCTTTTAACAACTAAAATTTGGCTTCCATCATGAACAAAAGTGCCTCTATGGGAGCTATGATATCCAGCACCAGATGTCAAGGGACCTGGGAAGGGTCCTATCTATCTGTGCAACAGGTAACAAGCAAACAGACTGGGTTTGGGCTACAGAACCAGCAAGAGCTAGTGAACTGGCCCAAGATCCTTAGCTACAGTTGGCAAAAACCTACAGAACACTGATTTGGGCAGACTTCTGTAGATGAGGAAGCCCTTGTACAAGTTCAGGCTTCCCAAGGAGAGATTCCAGCATTTCACTGCATCTCTCTACATAGGAGTTTGGATGCTGCACAGGACACTGCTAGAGAAACCCATTTTTCTTCTGCAGCATGCAGAGTACCGGGAGGAGGGAAGAAATCTGGAATGAGGCAGATAATAATATCAGAAGGCATTAAAGTGATATGGATCCTGTGGACCATGTTTAGGGCAACTATAGGAAGCCTACCCGCAAGCCACTAAGATCATCTGAAGATTGGCCCACCTGGCCTGTGGGCATATCCAATGACTTGAATGTTTAAGCTACACTTCCCACCTCTGCAGCTGTCTCCTTGTGCACATTCTTGAATGTGGTGGCAAGAGTGAACTACAATAAACAGGGAGAGTGCTCAGAAAACAGGCCAAGTTCTGTGGGCACTGGAGAAACCACAAATTTAGACTATAGCACCACCTTCTGGAAAGAAAAGAAAGATTTCCAGCAGCCAACCCAACAGGTTGTAAGATCAAGAGAAAATATTTAAGCTAAAGAATTCTGCCAAAAGAAGGAGCAGGAAGCATGGGGCAGGTGTATCCATACAAGTTCAGTGAAAGCCCCAGATATAAGCAGATCTGATAAGCAGTTGAGCGCCTACCTGAAAGCAACTACTAAAGACTGAAGGAGATGCTACTTTAAAAGCAAAAAACCCAACACAAAACTTCAAGGAACATGAAGAACCAATGAAACATGACACCACCACCACCACCAAAAACAACAAAAAAAAAACAACAAAAAAAAAACCCTTAATAATCCTCCAGTAATCAAACTTAAAAACATGGAATTCTGGGGTTATTCACTGTAGAATTCAAAATAGCTATTTTGAGAAAATTCAATGAGCTACAAGAAAACACAGAAAGACAATTTAACAGAATCAGAAAACAATACATAAACAGAAGGAGAAATTTAACAGAGATAGAAATCATAAAAAAGATCCAAACAAAAATTCTGGAGCTGAAGAATTCAATGAATGAAATATGAAAATGCAGTAGAGAGCACCAAACAGAAACACCAATAGATCAAACAGAAGATAGAATCAGTGAGCTAGAGAATAACCCAGTCAGAGAAGAAAGGAAAAAAAAGAAGGCAAAAAATGAAGAAAGCCAGGTGATCTGTAGGACACCATCAAACAAGCAAATATCAGAATCATTGGAGTTCCTGAAGAACAGAGGGGGAAGGAAAAAATAAAGTTTATTTAAAGAAATAATAGCTGAGAACTTTCCAAATTTCAGGATAGACTTGAACATTCAAGTTCACAAAGCTAATAGATTACCCCATTATCTCAATGTAAAATGACCTTCTCTAAAGATGGATTATAATGAAACTGTCAAAAATCAAAGACAAAGAGAGAATCCTAAAAGCATCAAGAGAAAAAAAAAAGATTATAACCTACAAAGAAAGAAACCCTTGTTTATATATATATATGTATATGTAACATATACATATAACTCCTTTTTAAGACAATGACAGAGGGGATCCTTGGGTGGCGCAGCGGTCTGGCGCCTGCCTTTGGCCCAGGGCGCGATCCTGGAGACCCGGGATCGAATCCCACGTCCGGCTCCCGGTGCATGGAGCCTGCTTCTCCCTCTGCCTGTGTCTCTGCCTCATTCTCTCTCTCTCTCTGTGACTATCACAAATAAAAAAAAATAAAAAAAAATAAGACAATGACAGAAACAAAAATGGGCAGATTTTAAAAAACTATTTCAAAATGAAATGCACATGTGATAATATTACATAAAATGTGAAATATAAAATTCTATTGATAATGAATCCTCAAACATAAGTAGCCTAAAAAAAATGAAAACTGATTTCATGGCATTTAGGATTTTTTTCTTGAATTTCTGCTTTAGTAAGAAAATGACAAAGATAATTGATGGATGCATTTTCAAGCCAAGACATTACGAAAATAACACTAATGAACTAAGCTCAATATCCTGATTCAAAATTGGACAAAAGGTATGAACAGGTGTTTATATATGTGTCTCTCACACAGCCCACAGACAGTCACAGGAAACTAAATTCTGTCAGCAACCTGAAGGAGCTTGGAAGAGGATCCAGTATCAAATGAGATTGCAGTCCAATTTGACATGCGCCTTGATTAAGCCTACCCTAATTGTGTAAGTCGGTTTGAGGATTTTTTATTTTATTTATTTTCTTTATTTTATAAATTTATTTTTTATTGGTGTTCAATTTGCCAACCTATAGAATAACACCCAGTGCTCATCCCGTCAAGTGCCCACCTCAGTGCCCATCACCCAGTCACCCCCACCCCCCGCCCTCCTCCCCTTCCACCACCCCTAGTTTGTGTAAGGCTTTGGCCACAAATCTCAAGTTATTGTCCTGGACTACATCCAATCCTTGAGGGACTCTTCCCTCCCCACCCCAATAGTGCAGGAATAGAAGGCCAATCCTTTCCCCAGTTCTCTAGGGACCTACTTGTCCTCAAAAGTGGGCAATCATCTCTTTGCAAATGCATCCCTTTTACTAGATTAGCACCAGGGAAGAAAGCAAGACAGAGAGACAGAGACACCAACGCACATGATCGCCTAGAATAAGCAGTCCAAAGGGAAAGATTTAGAGAGTAGAGAAACCATTTTCGACATCTTTCCTTTCACAGAAAGATCCGCCTCTCAGTACTGCCATTAAATGATGTCCTCTTTCTTCGGCTTGACCTACATTCGCAGTCTTCTTTCTAATAAGCAGTAAGGAGGACGTTTGTAGACTTAAGCTCTTCCTGAACATGCAGGTGTACTGTTAATAATCACCCACCCCCACTCCCCACCACTTTATCCTTCCCTTTTAATTCAGTGAGCTAGGACTATAAGCAAACAGGATATTAGACGTCCCATTGCGGGAGTAGATCAGTAATAGTCCAGAAAAGTCATATCTATAACCATCACAAAGCTACTTCTCCAAAACACGACATGGTTCTTGTATGTTCAACTGGGTCCAGTTGGATGGACAACACAGCTTCTCGAAGACTTTACACACAATTACCTTTGATATTGCTCCTAGAAGTCTCATAAATGGATCTGAGTAAACTTCAATAACATCTACCTCAAGATTATCAAGATTCTATGCAAAGAAGTTATCTATTGGTCTACACTTCATGTCAAATTACACAGATATTAGCCTACTGCCTAGTCGAGATTGTCAAGTAAAACAAAATGCAGCAAACAGTCTAAGCAATAAGAAGCTCACATTATGAAATATCTCAAATGTGGGACACTTGAGTGGCTCACGGTTTGAGCATCTGCCTTTGGCTCAGGTCATGGTCCTGGGGTCCTGGGATCGAGTCCCGTATCAGGCTTCCCACAGGGAGCCTACTTCTCCCTCTGCCTCTCTCTGTGTCTCTCATGAATAAATAAATAAAAATCTTTTAAAAAACCCTCAAATTTGCCATCAGTCTATTTAAAACAACACATCACATTCATAGTAACTATTATTAGTTAAATTTCTTGTTCCCTTAGCAAAAGGCCTAACAGAATGAATACCCTCTCCTACATTCCCAAAAGCCAGTTAAGTCCCACCATATGTGGGACAAAGCCACGAGACCCTATTCCATTTCTTCTGATGACATTCGATTTCGACCAGGGATTTTCATTCATGTGACTCGAGTTTGGGTTTCTCCTTTCATCTGGCAGCATCTTTTACTGAAGCTGACTTTGCTCCTTTTTTGCACATGCAAAGATTGAATATCCCCACCCCAAGTCAGTCTTCTACATAACTTGTCTAAGTGCTTTAATTACTAGGACACAAAAATATCCCGACACTGGCCTTATACCTGCAAAATCACAGATAAATCAGCTGAGTTCCCAGAATAAAAGAAGATTTTTCAATAAATTTACAATCTAAGAATCAATTCCCACAACTTCCCAAGAGAAATTGATCATTTCATAACCCCACACATATTAGGTTCTGGACCATTCTTATAGCCACAAATCAAAACAGAAATTAATGATGTTTCAGGGAGGGGAGCAGACAGAGAAAATAACTTTATAGGTGTTTGACTTTTAAGAGAAATAATGTGTTGGGATGCCTGGGTGGCTCAGTCGGTTAAGCATCGACTCTTGATTTCAGCTCAGGTCATGATCTAAGGGTCGTGAGATCAAGCCCTACATGGGGCTCTGTGTTAAGCATGGAACCTGCTTAAAATTCTTTCTTTCCCTCAAAAAAAAATTATTTCTCTCCCTCTTCCTCTGCCCCTCCCCAGCCACATTCTCTCAGTAAAACAAAAACAACAAAACAAAACAAAGCAAAAAAGCAAAAAAGAGAGAGAGAGACATAGTGTTGTGCAAATATGCTGATCTTACCCTGCTTCCTCTAAGACTTCTTTCCATGTGGCAATAACAACACACAGAACACATGAAGAAGTGTGGATTCACAATAACTGGTTTATTCATGCTAGCTATGTTCATACCAGCTAGATGAATATCAGACAAGTATCATACTCAAAGATACTATTGAGCATGCAAGCTCAATAAACTGGTCACAAAAAATGGAAACACACTAGCATCCTCCTTAGGTTGATCTTCACATATTTTGCTGACCAAGAAATATTGTTAAATCCACTCATTTATAACATTTTGTTTCTAGTAATATAACATACAAAAGATTTCAAAACCTTTATAAACTCTTTAACCCCAGAGATTCTCAAATTCCCAAATGCTACATTTTTATACTGAAGAATATTACTCCCACCAGTTTAAGACATCTTTCTGTATTTCTTTCCTTACAAAAAGAAGCTCACCTTTACATTTCCCCACATCTTTCTCTCCAAGCTAAAACTAATGCCTTCCTCATAGTGATAAATAATATAGTCCATATGCCTCAACCATCTGTTAACTTCTTCATGGACTAAAAAGTGGAGTGTAGGAGTTGAATGAACTGGGTTGATCAATATATAGCATTTTTATAGACAATATTGTAAATTCTTGTGTGTACTACAAGCATCTTTTAGCACACTTACATCACCTGTGAATCATGAATACCATCATGGATTTATCATTTTTAATGGATTCTATTGTTCCAATAGACTATAATTGTTGCTTGGGGAATTTGTGTGTTTGTGGGTGTGTGTGTGGGGGTGTCTTTTAATGCTCAATTTTCACATTTTGCCCAATGAATGACTTTTTCAAGTGGGTTTCTTTCTCAATGCCCAATATATCACTCTGCCTGGTGACAGCCTTCTCGGGTCTCTTTGTCTTTAGTAGCCCTTAGTCACCATTCTCAGTTCTGTAAATGGCAAGATGTTCCAGACTCATTTTGCCTTTGCCCCCAGATGTGGTGCCAGCTACCCTCTGAAAAGCCCCGGTTCCTTCAAAATGGAGAATAGTTTAAGGAGCCAAAATTTGGGTCCTGGCTGGAGTGGAGCATAAAGTTTTCCACAACGTTACTAGTGATGGGTAAGGTGACTTCAGAGATGTTTAGGCTGACAGAGCAAGAAACTTCCAGGGCAAGAGTACATATTTCTAATTTATCTCCACTTTTTCCAAATCTCTTTTCACTGATCATGATTGCCATGCCATGCTATATATTGCCACACCTAACTCAAACACTCAGATTTCACTGTTGATGACGTTTAAATGCTTCCACTGCCTTGTTCTTCTGTTCGATTCTTCATCCACGGTTCCTGAATGTTGGTCCAAACTGTAAAGGTCCAAATGCTCCTCTCTGCCAGAATAGTCTATACTGTTTTTTTAAGTATTTTTACTTAAAAAGGAAAAGAAATGCCAGCCTCCCTCCAGGTAGCTTTGTCAGAGTTACAAGTAAAAATACATGCAATAGTTGGTACATACTTACACTAATAAAAAACATGTTGTTAAAAAAAAAAACATGTTGTTTATCTGAAATCCCAATTTAACTGGGCATCTTATCTTTTATCTGGACATCCTATGTCTAAGAGAAGAGTAGGGAATCTAAAAGCAGAGGTCATCTAGTGTCCCAGATAAGAGTCCCCTAACACTACTTAATATATATAAACTGAAAACTATTGCCCCTCAAGGCTCTTGTAAAAATCTTTCTAATTTTCATTTTCCTGAGCGAAAATGCGGACCTCAATTTCTTTGAGTCCCTAATTTTGAATATAAGTGTTTTCCCCATTATAACTATTTCATTAGTGTTATTCTATTCTAATTGCTTCTCCCACATATAATTTTGAGTAGCAAACATTAATGTTTCAGTGGCTCTTACATCTATACAGACTTTATCCGTGACCAGAACATTTCATTTTCTTAAAATCGCTCAAAGCAACTTAAAATATTAGAAAACACAATGACACTCATATCAAGAATCAATAAGAAAAAATGCTTTCTTTCTACTATTACAACTTCCAAAGTTCTCAAGCAGTAAATTCATATGGATTACTTCCATAGATTCTCATGACTTTTCATAACATTAACATCTTAAAACACACAACTTGGCTGACAGTCCATTCTAACGAATACTATGCATTCATTTTGCATTGAGCACTCCCTAAAAACAATACAGTCGGAGGCATTTTTACATATTTCAAAATATTTTGTTCCATATTAAAATAAACACAGGAGATTCAGAAAGTTATTGCCACTTCTAAAAAAAAAAAAAAGAAAGAAAGTTATTGCCAAAGAAAAATTCAGTGGAAATGTCCTAATCTTTGCATTAAAATAAACCATGCTTGTTCTCTCATATTTGCAGCTTGTGGTCATTGCACAGCTACCACAGAGGTGAAACATAGTCAGAAAACATAGTCAAACACATTTACATGGTAAAATTTTCCTGTCTCAATTTTTACCATTTCAACTAGTAGCATCAGATTAGAATCCCAAGCAGGAAGAATAAATGAGGGATGAAAATAAACGAACTGAGCATAATATCAAGAACTTAAAATGCAAACAAAAATAATCATAACAAATCCTCAAGAAACTAAAAGGAATGGGAGAAAAATAAATGAATTTGACAGCATATAAGTAATAGAACTGATAAGTAAAATCAGGGGCCAGTTCTTTGAACAGACCAAAGAAAGGAAAAAAAACCCAAAACAACAAAAACTAATCTCCAGCAAACCCACTTAAGGAATGAACAGCCAAAGGGGGGAAAAAAGAATGGGGAACGATGTTAAGCCAAACAAATACACACACACACACACACACACACACATATATATATATATAATTATTAAAACTATATATATTACATATGTAAACTTTAAAAATAATATGCATATATATTTAGCTTAACATAATTATGAACATTTTATTAACATTAAAATGATATATACGTTAAAAAGTATAACGTGTATATAGATAAACAATAATGGTTTTCTGAATAATGAGATTATGCTTACAATTTAATTTCTTCTTTTTGCTTCTCCGCTGTTGCTTACTTTTAGTTTTATACTTTAGAAATAAGAAAAAAGAATAAATTTTAATATGGACATAGAGACAGGCAAAAAAAGGTTCGAAAATAAATGCAACTAAATATTGGAGGACATCGTCTCCGGGTGGTTGGATGCTAATCCATGAATTTTCCAAATTTAAACGAATGCCATTTTTTTTAAAGAGGAATCCCAAAATATATGCACGGTTTAATCTCATCTTAGAAATCAAAATAGCATGTTTCTGCATTCAGGCACACATGTGTTTGTGCGCGCAAACGTCTGTGCACAACATTAGAGGATGGGCAGCTCTGAGCCTTAAGGATTGTTTTTAGGGGATGGTATTTTTATTCTCTTTTTTGTACTTTTCCCCAAATTTTATCAAATCAATAAAAGGACATTTGTAAACAAGTTGTAAACTTAATTTTCAAGATGATTCCATTTTTGTAAGAAATCTATCTAACTGTTATAACTCATCTATGTAGAGCTGGAAGTAAGTAGGTAAATTGTTAACTGCTAGCAAGGTTAAAGATGACTCGTCTTTCTTCCTTTTTGCTCAACCATTTATACATAACACCTAATCAAAAACATGCTCCTGCTCCACTTCTAAATCAGAAGAGGGCATCACGAAATGAATTTGTGAGAATTTAGTGAGGTCCCTAATTGAGGGCAGAGTCCCCACTTTCCCTTGCATAGTGGATTTTTTTACACTGAAAACACTTTTTTCGCCATGCAAAATTCACTGAAAAACACCAGTCACAGTTCCAGTCCCCAGCTTTGCTCCTGGCAGTCTGTCTTGCAGAGCAAGAGAAGTCAGGATCTTGTTTAAACCTTTTGGACAGGAATTTCTTGGTGTGCCAATGCTTACCCTTCCAGCTGTTTCTGGAATATTTCCTAGCAGGAATTGCTGCTGCAGCTTCTGCTGGTCCTCCTGGGAGAAAAAAATGCAGGGAGGAATGAGTGAATAAATAAGAGAACTCAGAGGGAGCAAGGGGTGGCTGCTGACCAGCCTTGGAGCAGGTTCCTAAGACCTCAGAGCAAGAACTCTGTCCTTCCTGGCCACTGCCCCACCCAGGAATCCCCTTCCCCTCCTGTGCTCCTGTGCCTCCCCCCGCAGAGCAGCAGGCCCAGGAGGATAGCAGACTCCGGGCCTACTCCCTTCACGGCCTGCCCCCAACCCCCAGTCACTTGCTGCAGCCTGAGCAAAAAGAAACATACTTAATGTTTGTGCCTGCTTTCTCTTCCTGCTTTCCAGGTCTCCTTGCTGCTTTGAGGACTGAGTGCTTAGCACCCTGAGAAGCTCATTCCGGAATAAATTTCGCTCTTCCTCTACTCCACGGAGGGTTGTGAGACTCTCTTGAAGTTGGAACTGGGCCTTCTCCTTTTCCTTTTCTTGCGCATTTCTGAGTCTGTTCACCATCCCTATCAAGACATTACTAAACAGATTCTGCTCATCCAGCTGATCCTGAAGCTTCTTCACCTTTTCCGCATCTTCCTGCTTCTGCCTCTCAGCCATGTGCACTGCCAGGGCCAGGGTTTTCCAGGCACAAGCCTCCTTGGTGGCTTCTGACACTGTCGAATCAGTCAGGATGTCTCGCAATTTCTTCTCCATATCACCCCAGGATTCGCACATCTGCATCGAGTAGAAGTGCGGACTGACTCCATTTTGAAGTATTTGCTTATTTATGAAATCTACAACCTCCTTCTGAAAGAAGCCGCAGGTTGGATCATTAAAATTTACAGCCATTCTAAGTACAGCCTTCTCTGACCTGCTGGATCTCAGGAAGTACACAGCTACAGGATGTGACCTATGACCTTGACCTCTCAACTATCACCACCCCTTCATGGGAAGTTGAATGCCACCTAGTGGCTTGAGGGTTTAGCCACCCCTGAGTGGAGCCCACTGCTTCTGCGCTGTGTGAGGATAAAGCTGGAGTCCGTGGATGCAGTGGATACAAAGTTTACAAAACAAAACAAAACAACTTGTTTGTCTTCGGCTGGCTCTTCGTGTCTGGGGCTGCGCTGGGCTGGGCTGGCGGAACTGACAGTAAATACAGGTGCACACTGAACATTTACTAAACTGACCTGGGCAATATTAATTTAATAGGTATGTTGTGTTATATCATGCCACAACTAGTTTAGAAAATATATAAAAGCAGGGACTCTTTTACCATTATTACCATTACCAAGCACCTAAGATGCACTGCAGAAATGCAGTAATTATTTTTTAAATTATTTTTTATTGGAGCTCAATTTGCCAACATACAGCATATCACCTAGTGCTCATCCTGTCCAGTAATTATTTTTGATTGGTCTACTTCTTAATTTATGAAAACTTGCTCAAAATTTATATTTTGCCAATTGAGAGTTCATTCATGCGGCATAAATTTGAAACTTACAATGAGTATAATAATAAAAAAATATGAACTATCTTTTTTAGAGCACGCATTGTGTTAGGTGGTAAAGAGATACATAGACCAGTAAGACATAGCCTCTGAACTCCAGTGGCCCCTTTTTCTAGTATAATTTTGAACAGATAAACCTGTTAAAATAGAATTCAAAACTCAGAAAACAGTTCTTCAGCATCATCATTACTATTAAAAGTGAATATTTCTCTCATTCTTTTTTTTGGCAAATGTAAAGACCTATTTCTTTTATTTCTTTTTATTTAAATTTAAATTAGTTAAAAGATAGTGTATTATTATTTTCAGGGTAGAGGTTAATGATTCATCAGTTGCATGTAACACCCAGTGCTCATTCTATCAAATGCCCTTCTCATTAATATCCTTCACTCAATTACCCCATCTTCCCTACATTTCTCCTCCAGTAACCCTCAATTTGTTCCCTATACTTAAGAGTCTCTTATGGTTTGCCTCACTCTTTTTATCTTATTTTATTTTTCCTTCCCTTCCCCTATGTTCATCTGCTTTGTTTCTTAAATTTCACATATGAATAAAATCATAATGGTATTTGTCTTTCTCTGACTTATTTTGCTCAGCCTAATACACACTAGCCCCATCCATGTGACTGCAAATGGCATGATTTCATTCTTTTTGATGGCTGTGTAATATTCCACTGTACATATATGCATCATCTTCTTTATCCACTTGTCAGTCAATGAGCATTTGGGCTCTCTCCATACTTTGGCTATTGTTGGTAATGCTGCTATAAACATCGGGGTGCATGTATCCTTTCGAATCTGTATTTTTGTATCCTCTGGGTAAACACCTAGTAGTGCAATTGCTGGATTGTAGGGTAGTTCTATTTTTAACTTTTTGAGCAACTCCCATACTGTTTTACACTGTGATTGCACCAGTTTGCATTCCTACCAACAGGGCAGAAGAGTTCCCCTTTCAATGAGGCACTTTAAACACAGTGTAGAACCAAACCAGACTTCAGAACAAGGATGGATCCCACAATACATTTTTTCCTGAAAAATATAAATAAATAAAT
Source organism: Canis aureus (assembly GCF_053574225.1). Lineage (NCBI taxonomy): Eukaryota > Metazoa > Chordata > Mammalia > Carnivora > Canidae > Canis > Canis aureus. Next base: position 34,677,517 of record NC_135649.1, on the reverse strand, counting down.
AAATAAATAAATAAATAAATAAATAAATAGCTTGTTTCCATATAAATTCAGTTTTTAACTATAAAAAGTTTACTTCCAGGGCACCTGGGTGGCTCTGTTGCTTAAGCATCTGCCTTCAGCTCTGGTTGTGATCCAAGATCCTGGGATTGAACCCCACATCGGGCACTCTGCTCAGCAGGGAGCCTGGTTCACCCTCTCCCTTTGCCTGCTTGTGCTCTTGCTTTCTTTCTCAATAAATAAAATCTTTTTTTTTTTTTAAGTTTACTTTCATGTCATGGTGGGGCCATGCAGAAGTAGATGCTGAGATGGAGTTGAGAAAGCAAGATGTTTATTATAGGATGACAGCTTTGAAGAGCAAGGGGCAGAATTGGGCAGAGGAAAAGCTGAACTTCAATGCAGCCCAATGCAGCCCAATGCAAGCCCGTCAAACCCTTGGGCAACCCAACTCAGCATGTGGGAGTAAGCATTGCCTCTCAGAACTCACAGCCAACAAGCCAAGAAAGTCAGGACCTTGTACCTCCACTGCAGTCACTAAATGTGAGCAGCCTTAGAAATGGCATAACTGGGGATCCCTGGGTGGCTCAGCAGTTTAATGCCTGCCTTCACCTTAGGGCGTGATCCTGGAGTCCCGGGATCGAGTCCCACATCGGGCACCCTGCATGGAGCCTGCTTCTCCCTCTGCCTGTGTCTCTGCTTCTCTCTCTCTCTGTGTCTCTCATGAATAAATAAATAAAATCTTTTAGGAAAAAAAGAACATGAAAATTCCTTTTTGTAACATGAAGCAGGATGATCACTAGCCTTATGCAGTTATTAAAGAGCTGGCATTTATTTTCCACTGTGTTTTGGCGGAAATTTGTGAGATCGAATGAATAAATAGTCTTTAAAAAAAAAAAAGAAATGGCATATCTCAGATGAGGTGACTCTGATCTCTGAAGCTGAAGGGCTGACATCTGGAAGCTGACTGCTGATCCCAGCCCACACCTAAGCAACAAGTTGTGCCTTAAAGGAGGAATTGGGCAATGCATTTCTCTGTTTATCAGAAATTGCACTTCAGAGATACAGTTCCCCATACATATTCAGGGAACAGCTCCTCCAGGATTCTGGTGGGCCTTTTCCGCAAACAGATACAGTGGGAAGATTAGTGTGATGAACTACAACTCCTGCCATAATCAGTATTGTTTCCTTCCTTCCTAGATTCTTCTCACACTCAAACACCACCTCTGCCAGAATTGGTAGCTTCTCTGACAGCAGGACCCAGGCCACTTATCTTCCATACATACCCCTCCCCACTTTATTATGTAACAACAGCTCTTCCTCACTCTAATGATCAGGGTCAATTACCCCAAGATGGTGACTGCTTTTTGCTACTGTACTTAGGACCAAAGGAGCCCTAAGTACCCAGGTGGTGGCTATAGCTTATAATTAATATGACTTCTGCTGTGTCTTCTGCTAAAAACATTTCCCTTTGAGAAATGAGGACCTGGGCAGCCCGGGTGGCTCAGCGGTTTAGCGCCGCCGTCAGCTCAGGGCATGATCCTGGATTCCCGGGATCGAGTTCCACGTCAGGCTCTATGCATGGAGCCTGCTTCTCCCTCTGCCTGTGTCTCTGCCTCTCTCTCTCTCCTCTCTGTGTATTCTCATGAATAAATAAATAAAATCTTTTAAAAAGAGAGAGAGAGAGAAATGAGGACCTCTAACCATTCAGATCCCAGAGGTTGAGAACTGAAGCACAAAGTCCTCCAGTGAAATTTTGGGAGTGATGACATGTGGAATCACTCCTACCCCCATACTTTGGTTCCTAGTATGAATTCTTCTTTGTGGGGATACAGTACCATGCAAATGTCTTTGATTCAATATGAACATTGTCTTGGAGGATGACACTCCTATTGTTGCAGAGTACTTCCTCGCAACTAGTGCTTTAGGTACATACTCAGTAGGCCATTCCAACATTTTCTAAGGTTAGCAGCTACTGCATAGTATAACATGCAATATCATCAATGGATCCTGTGGTCATGAGCCATTGTCATACTTTTACTGCTGTGAAGTGGGTTCCTGAGGAAGCTGTAATATTATGTGGGATCCCCTACTGGTGGATCCAACATTCTGTAAGCCCCTTGATACTGGTGCTAGCTGAGGTGCTGTAGGCAGGAGAGACAAACCGTGCCTAGCATACAAACTGCTGACCATTCCAGGATGGAAAGGGTCCAATGTAGTCAATTTGCCACAAAGTGGACAGTTGGTCTCCTCAAGGAATGATACCATATCAGTTTTGATCTCTTTTACAGAAAGGTTGGACCTCCACTGGGGACAGAGGATGGACCCATCTTAGTAAGTGTGAGTCTAAACTGCTGGGCTCCTGTGTAGCCTTCATCTCTGTTACCATGGCTACTTTGCTCATGTGCCCATTGTGATAGCACTGAAGTAACTAATGATGGAGACATATCAACTTGGCCAAGTCTTTTTTTCTCTACTTGGTTGTTTAGTGCTTTTTCCATGGCAGATGCTCTCTGGTACATAATAGTGTGTGATACTAAAACATTCATACTTCTTGCACACCCATATGTGTATCTATATCCAATAATGACAGTCATTCTTATCTCTAGTCTTGTACCTTTTTCTTTCCAGGCTACTGGCCTTTGAGATATATTTTAACCTCAGACCACTTCTATTTCCATACAGAATGAATGAACAGGTGCAATGCCCCAAGTGCTACCAGTTGGGGGAATTTTTCCTCACCACTGTCTTTCAAGGCTATCCTGGTTGAACTTATAATATAATATATAATATAATAGCCATCCATTTTTGGTTTGAACCTGTATGTAGGGTTGCCTTATCTATATGCCAATCTCAGGCTTTTTCTTCCTCTTTCAGCTGGTCATATGGGAATCCCACATAACTATATTTATGAGCTGAGGCAGAGGCTCTAGTGTCATAGTGGTTACATGTTACAGGATTTGAGCCAGTTGCTTATGCAGTTTGCTTGTGCACACTGATCCTTCAGATGTTTCAACCCAAAGATACTACTTCTATCTTGTAATAGATTGTTGCTGGGCCTACCCCAGAATTTGATTTGGAAGGTTACGTAAGGATCCATCTTATTATGGGCCACTTCACTTCTGTCCACATGGCCAAGCATCCTATCTCTCAACAGAATACCTGAGCCTGGTATAACACTCTGAGTTGTTTTTTCAAAAGTTCTGCCCTTGCTTCAGGTCCTCAGAGGCCTGGTTGTTATTGTCCCACTGGAGAATTCCACAAATGTCATTTATAGTATTGGAAGTATTATTAGTGAGGAAAGATGGCATCGTTCTTGATACGGCCCAAGTAGAAAGGAGTCTGGCCCCATAGGCTAGACCAGCTATAGAACCTTTTCCTGGTCTGAGCCCCACCCAAAGCTGGCAACATTTCACACTCATCATAGGACCTGAGTAATATTCTGAAGTATAAAATATGCTACCTCCAGAATGCAAGAAGGTGTTGTTCCTCCTTTTTGTGTGTGTTGGAAGGTGCAAGTTGCAAAAGTCTTTTACTTTATTTATGTATTTATTTTTGTGTGTGTGTGAGAGAGAGAGAGCAAGCACAGGGGAGGGGCAGAGGGAGAGGGAGAGAGAGAATCTTAAGCAGGCTCCATGCCCAGCACAGAGTCCAACACAGGGTTCAATCTCATGACCCTGCAATCATGACCTGAGCCGAAATCAAAGTCAGACATTTAATAAACTGAGCCACCCAGGCTCTGTCATTTACTTTATAAGGGGATATTGGCACACTTATGACCACTGAACCTCCAAAAATTTTATGGATATGGCAGGCCCCTAAATATTTGTAGGTTTCTCTCTCACCATCTAGAGCACATATATCTTAATAAGGCCTCTAGCATGCTAGCCACCTCTTGTTATTCCAGCCTAAACAACATAATGGTATCAATATAATGGATCTGTATGATGTTTATATGGGATATCTAAACTGTCCAGGACATTTCAAAAACTATTTATAACTATACAATTAGATGTACTATGATTACCTACATAAAGGTACATTGTCTCCATACATTGTTTTCATTCAAAGAGAGCATGAACAGTTTGAAACTAAGATAGAAAAGAATGCATTCCCCCAAATCATACCATGTAAATGAGGTGTATTGATCTGCTCTAGCAGAGTACCATATGTCACATGACAGCTGTGATTGGAATTACTACATGGGTGACCCAAGGTCATTTACTGCCATTATCAAGGATCTACTCAGTCTTGAGAAGGAATTGAAAAAGATAAGCTAAGTACATCTAATTGTGTCAGACAAGAGAAACTATCAAGGTTTAAGGCGGTCATGTCAAAGAATATACAGGGCCAATTAAAGGAGCTCCTGTTAGCTAAAGATAGAAAAATTTGAGCATAAAAATATCTACAATTGATTCAAATACACCGTTTTTTAAAAGTGTACTTATAGTGATATTTAAAAATCAAAAACCTCATTGGTCAACATTAGATGTTGCTATAGCATCAACTCATTATTCTGATTTTGATAGAGTTTAAAAAACTTACCACTTATGGTGTGCCTGGGTGACTCAGCCGGTTGAACATTGGACTCTTGGTTTCAGCTCAGGTCGTGATCTCAGGGTTGTGGAATTGTACCCTGCATTGGGCTCTGCATTCAACACAGAGTCTTCTTCAGATTCTCTCTCCCTCTCCACCACCTCCAGCCCTCTCCCTACTCACATACACACTCTCTCTCTAAAATAAAAAATAAATAAAATCTTTTTAAAAATAAAAAAATCTATCACTTATCCTGTCTTTCCTGTATAAACTCTATTTTAGAATAATCACGTAGTCAAAGAGGGAAAATTCTTCCTCATATATGAATTCCAGCTTTAAATGCAGAATGAATGATAAGATTAGAAATTTACAAATTTTCAACCCTTAATGAATTAATGGATCTAAGCAACATTACCCAATAGATGCTAGAGACAGTAGGTGAAAGTTGGATGGGGGATTTTATATTGGGGAGACCTGATTCACACCATCCAAACACATTGATCAAACACCATATCATTAAAAGTGAGACATACAGATATTATTTACCCCATAAAATGATATAATAGAAAGTATACAACAGCACCTCTGATGCGTTGTGCCAAAAAAATTAAAATTGAATCTAATCTATCTTTTAGGTTTAATTAGCAGCATACAGGAATCAGAGGATGAAGCTAAGCACTAGGACAAGGAAGCAACCAGTCAATGTTGGAATGTATTTTGTAGGTAAACTACCCAGTTTTTCTAACAAATCAAAGGCATAAAAATAAAGTGGGGACAAATGACTGACAACAGACAAATGCGTATGTGGACCTTGACTTCATTTGAATCCCAATCCGAATAAATATAAAGTAAGAAGAAATTTTGAGACAATCTAAAAATGTGAATATGTAGGATTCAATACATAGGATTGAATATGGATTCGGTATTGGATGATAATAAAGATTTTTTTAACATAGCAACAATGCCATTGTTCATCCATCTACTATGACAGTTTTGCTATATTTTAAAAATATCCTCAACTAGAGATGCATGAATGACATGATACCTAGGATTCACTTTAAAATATTCCAGCCTTCTCCCCGCAGTTTTTGGAGTATAGATGAAAAAGAATTGCACAACTTTTGATAATTGTGGACACTATGTGATGAGTACATGTATGTTCATTTAAGTTCATTTACATTTTTAGAATTAGATAGCTACCTTATTCTCACACCTGGCACAGAGATAAATGTCAAAATCAAAACTCTGAAAGATATAGAAGAAAATAGAGGACAATATTATTGTGATACTGGGTAAGAATTCCTTAAACAGGATACAAAAAGCAAGAGCCATGAAGGAAAAGTTTCATAAATTTGACTAGGTCTATATTTTAAAAATCTACATGACAAACAACAAAAGAAGCTAGAGATTAGAAGATGATATTTGCAACCAGTATAACTTACAAGAAATTAGTATCTCAAATATATAATGAATTCTTACAAATATATAATGAAAAGCCATACGCAAATAATAACACAGCAATAGGAAATAAAGAGGTCTTTTTAAATGACCAATAGCATTTGAGAAGATGCTCAATTTCAGTAGTATTTAGAGAACAGAAACATGATTCTGTTTCAATCAAAGCAAACAGATTGACAATAATGAAAAAGCATGACTGTATCAAAGATCAAAGAAAGGAAAATGTTCATATGTCGTTTGAAGTAGTATAAACTGATCAAACAATTAGGAAAAGTAATTTAGTTATAACCAGAAAAAATTGTAAATATGTATACCACTTCTAGATAAATCAACTATTTACTTATAAATAATCTCACCTGTACAAAAGGAAAAATGCCAGTGTTAGGTTTATTCCAACATTTTTCTTGCAAAAAACTGGAAACCATTTAGGTGTATACCAATGGAAATCATGTGTAATGATGTGATACATTCATACCATGAAATTCTTTTTTTTTTTTTAATTTTTATTTATTTATGATAGTCACAGAGGGAGAGAGAGAGAGAGGCAGAGACACAGGCAGAGGGAGAAGCAGGCTCCATGCACCGGGAGCCCGATGTGGGATTCGATCCTGGGTCTCCAGGATCGCGCCCTAGGCCGAAGGCAGGAGCCAAACCGCTGCGCCACCTAGGGATCCCATACCATGAAATTCTAAAGAACAATAAAAGGTAATTAACTTGATATAAATCAGTACAGATTTCAAATAATGTAATTCTGAGTGAAACCAAAAACTTTCAGAGCTTCACACCATGATGACATGTATATAAAGTTAAATAGAATGCATACTTAATTATATATATATATATATAGTACATATAGTACTATATGTATATATAGTACAAAAAACAAACCTAATATATAAAAGTATTTTTTAGTGGACATGAAGGATACACAATACATTCATGATAATTGCTTCTGTGTAGAAAAAAAGAGAATTAGAACTGGGAGGTGGACAAAGGAGAACTCAACTTCCTATGTTTTGTCATTAAAATAATAAGTTGAAATAAATATGAAAATATGTGATAATTATCAATTCTTGATTGGTGCATGGATGTTTTGATATTTGTAGATTTTTGTATTTTTTCATTTTTAACAACAGAGGAAAAGAAAAGAAGATTAAAAGTCTCCTAACCTACAGGAAATTGAATAATAAAATTAATAGTTTAAACTTTAAGAAGCATATTAAACTTTTTGTATTACCATTAAAAAAACATTCATTTCAAATGCATTAACTGTATTTTTATGCAGCTAACTCAAGTAAATTTCTCAGGTGTCCATCGAAAGATGAATGGATAAAGAAGATGTGGTTTATGTATACAATGGAATATTAGCCATTAGAAATGACAAATACCCACCATTTGCTTCAACATGGATGGAACTGGAGGGTATTATGCTGAGTGAAGTAAGTCAATCGGAGAAGGACAAACGTTATATGTTCTCATTCATTTGGGGAATATAAATAATAGTGAAAGGGAATAGAAGGGAAGGGAGAAGAAATGGGTAGGAAATATCAGAAAGGGAGACAGAACATAAAGACTCCTAACTCTGGGAAACGAATTAGGGGTGGTGGAAGGGGAGGAGGGCGGGGGGTGGGGGTGAATGGGTGATAGGCACTGGGGGGTCACTTGACAGGATGAGTACTGGGTGTTATTCTGTAAGTTGGCAAATTGAACAGCAATAAAAAATAAATTTATTATTAAAAAAAAGAAATAATAATGGTCAAATATATGACTATATTACAAAAAACCCTGGGAATAAGAGTGTAAAGGAAAAAACAAACAACTTTGACTTTGAAAGAAAAATCTGAATTGATCTTTCAAAACTGTGCATGGAAAAGGAAACAGAACTGTAAGCAATGTCATTAGAAAATAATGACAATTGGTTTTGTGATACAGCAAAACTCCTCAGAAGATTTTGATGGAATTAAATGCTTTTGTTATAAAACAAGACAATGTAAATAAATAAGCTAAACTTTAAACTAAGTAAATTAAGAAATCAACAACAAAATAAACCCAAGAAAAATATTAAAAGATTAATTACATCATTGAAACAGAAATCCATGAATCAAGATAAAGAAAAAATAGAATTAATGGATAAACAGAAATTGAGGCTAAGGATTTCAAAAACAGTTTTTAAAATATTGACATATTCTTTGAGACACCTGGGTGGCTCAGTGGTTGCACATCTGCCTTCAGCCAGGTCATGGTCTTGGGGTCTTGGGATCAAGTCCCACATCAGGTTCTCTATGAGGAGCCTGCTTCTCCCTCTGCCTATGTCTCTGACTCTTTTTGTGTGTCTCTCATGAATAAATAAATAAATAATCTTAAAAATATATTGGCACATTCTTCAACATGGATAAATCTCAAAAACATTAAGTGAAAGAACCAGTCATAAAGGACCACATACTCTATGATTTCATATAGGTGAATTGTCCATATCAGAAAGTAGATCAGTATTTGTGTGGGGCTGGGAATGAAAACAGGAATTGACTACAAACAGCACAAGAGATCTTACTGGGTAGGTGGGAAAGTTCTAAAACTGGATTTTGGTGATGGTTAAACAACTCGGTGGGTTTACAAAAAAATTATTGAATTGTACGCCAAAAGTGGGTAGATTTTATGGTATGTAAGTTGTATCTTAATAAATTAAGTCTAATTTTTCAGCCTTATACTTGAAATACTAACTTCATTTAAGAATGAGGAATAGAACCAAATAGTTCCTGTGTTTTATTAATATTAATAAAGTTTAAATAGTTAATCCAAGGCAGCTATTTGAGGAAAGAGCATTAATTTCAAAGAAGAGAAAATTCAAATTCTCTTAATCCAGTACATTCTTGGCATGTTCAGGAACTTTACGGATCAAAGCGTATAAATTTTCAGTTATAAGAAGAATGAGTTTTGAGATTCTCATGTAGACCATAGTGACTATAGTTAATAACACATTATTTCATGCTTGAAAGACGTTAAGATTAGGTCTTTTTTTATTTTTTATTTTTTTATTTTATTTTTTTTATAAGATTAGGTCTTAAGCATTCTCAGCACAGTCACTCACACACACGCACACTAAAAGCTAACTGAGGTAATGGATGTGTCAATTATCTTGATCTTGGTGATCACACACACATATATAATATATATTATAAATCTCATATATAATATATATTATAAATATATAGATAATCATTGTATTGTACACTTTAGCTACATACAATCATATTTGTCAATTATTGCTCAACAAAATTTAGGGGAAAAAAACAACCGTGTGGGAGCCAATATGGTTGAAGTGGAATGAGAGTAAAAGAGTATTAGCAGGTAAGGTAAGATGGCAGAGGGTTAGATCACTTAGGGACTTTCCAGGCCATTGTTAGGATTCTGTCTTATTATCAGGAAGAGACAGGAAGACCTTGGACGGCTTTTTAACAGAGGACTCACATCATTTGACTTAAGTTTCAAATGGATCACACTCTTCGCTGTTTGGATAATTGACTGTAGGTGGCAAGGGCAGAATGTAAGAAGCTAGTGAGAGGCTATGGCAATAATCCAGGTGAGAGATACTAGTGGCTTCATTACTTTTCTCTTTTCCAGAGCCTCTATGGTCTCTCTGACATCCAATGTATCAAATCCAAATCCTTCTCTCCTAGAATTTCAAATCAATTTAATATTTATAAACACTTAATAGGCACACTACTAAGTGGAAGGTGTTATATTATGAAGAGATTGGTGCATCCACCCATAAAGAGTTCATGGCTATGGCTGACTCCACTGTCATCAATAAATCCTAGACATGTTGGATTTAGTGTAGCAAACCTCCTTTTATATAAAAGGCTAAGGGTTGCAAGAAAGTGAGTAAGATGGGTGTTGCTGGCAAAACAAAGAGAAAATCTGAAAAAAAAAAAAAAAACAGATGCAAGCAGAGCTGAAGCTTCAGCTGTTCATGTGGGGTGTTGTAAAGAGGAAAATCTGTCTGTTTAAAAAGAAAGTGGCTTGTGGCGCCTGGGTGGCTCAGTCAAAGGTCTGCCTTCAGCTCAGGTCATGATCCTGGGGTCCTGGGATTGAACCCCACATCTGATCCCTGCTCAGGGGAGAGCCTGCTTCTTCCTCTCCCTCTGCCGCTCTCCCTGCTAGTGCACTCTTTCTCTCTCTCTCTGTCAAATATATAAATAAAATCTTTAATATAGAAAGAAAAATGCCTTGGATTTCAACAATCATTACTTGGAGACAGAAGATGAAATCTTGAGACTGAGGAATATGGGATTTAGAACTAAAATCCTTGAAGAAAGTCAGAACAGCCATAGGGCTGCATTGTTTGAAAAAACAGACTAGAAAAAAATCCTCCCATAGATAATACATATGATAAAGTATGTGTATCCAGAATATATAAAAACTCTCAAGATTTAGTAATAAGAAAATAGGGATCCCTGGGTGGCGCAGCGGTTTGGTGCCTGCTTTTAGCCCAGGGCACGATCCTGGAGACCCGGGATCGAATCCCACGTCAGGCTCCCTGCATGGAGCCTGCTTCTCCCTCTGCCTGTGTCTCTGCCTCTCTCTCTCAGTCTGTGACTATGATGAATAAATAAATAAAATTAAAAAAAAGATTTAGTAATAAGAAAATAAACACCCCAATTAACAAATGATAAAGTTATTTGAACAGACACTACATCAAATAATATATTTGGAAAACAAGCACCTGAAAAGATGTTTGATTCATAATGATTAGGGTAATCGAATCAAAACCAAAATGAGATTCCACTTTGCACCTATTAGGATGGCTAAAATTAAAAAGACTAACCAAAAAAAAAAAAAAAAAAAAAAGACTAACCATACTGGGCACCTCGCTGGCTCAATTGGAAGAGCATGTGAGGGATCCCTGGGTGGCGCAGCGGTTTGGTGCCTGCCTTTGGCCCAGGGCGCGATCCCGGAGACCCGGGATCGAGTCCCACATCGGGCTCCCGGTGCATGGAGCCTGCTTCTCCCTCTGCCTGTGTCTCTGCCTCTCTCTCTCTCTGTGACTATCATAAATAAATAAATAATAATAAAAAAAAAGGAAGAGCATGTGACTCTTGATCTCAGGGTTATGAGTTTGAGTCCCACACTGGGTATAAAAGTTACTAAAAAAATTAAAACTAAAATTTAAAAAGGCTAAGTGTACAAACTAATGGAGAGATCTGAAGGAACAGGAATGCTCATTCACTGCTTGTGGGAAAACAGTTTGGTAGTTTCCTAAAAGTTAAACCTACCTAACAATACAGCTATCCTATGACTAGATATTTATGTAAGAGTTAGGAAAATATATGTCCATGCAAAGTTTTGTGCATGAATATTCATAACAGCTTTATTTGTGGTACCCAAACTGGGAATAACCCAAATATTTATCAACAGGTAAACAGGTAGATTGTAGAACATCAATACCATGGGATAGAACTGAACAATAAGAAAATAATGAATACATGCTACATACAGCATGACACACACAAGGACATGAATGAATCTCAAAATTATACTGAATGTAAAAAGCCAGACTTCCCCAAAAAAGAGTCAATACTACATTATTCCATTTATATAAAATTTTAGAAAATGAAAGCTAATCTATAGTGATGGAAAGCAGATCAGTGGTTGCCTTGGAAAGAAGACAGTACTGGAGGGAGGTACAATGAAAAGGTACAAGGAGTCTTTTGGGGTGATGGCTGCATTCATTATCTTGACTGTGGTAATGGTTTCTTGGTTTCAAACACATTGTATCTTTTGACTAAATTAATATTATTAGGAATACATGCATTGGTAAGTAAACTATAAAGAAAGCAAGAAAACTATTGGTACAAAAGTCCCAAGAGTTTATCTTGGCCTGGAGGAGAGATAGAACAACGATCAGAGTGGCACCTTGGAAATTTTCTATTTCTTGATCTCTGTGGCAGTTTCTTGGATGTTAATTTTATAAATACTGATTAAACTGTACATATAGGTCTTATGTAATTTTCTGGATTTATGTTTCATTTCATAGTGCAAAAGAAAAAGAATAAGCAATGATTAATCAAAATTGGTAGATATTATAATAAATTTAAATAAGTCTTGACAATATAAAACTTGTGAAGGCTTAAAAACCAATTAGGATAAAAGTAGTTAACAGAACATATAAAACTTCAATTGTGTCAAGATCTCTTCTCTATCTCACCAAGTCCCATGGATTTAAATATATTTATATGCTGACAACTCCCAAATTTTTACCTCTGGTTTGCTTCCTTGTTAATTTTCAGACTTGTACATCTAACTGTCTGATTGCATTTTTATTTGAAAGTCAAAAAAATTCTAAAAATATCATCCTGACATCATATTGGCAAAATTTTAGAAGCATTCCTATTAAATCATGAACAATACGATATTATTTATTTTCAACACTATTATTTAACATCATCCTGAAGCTTCTAGCTAATGGAATAAAATGAGAATGAAATGAGCAGGAAGAGTAAGAGAGAGGGTGAGAAAGGATAGAAGTCATAAAGGAATGGGAAAGAGAAGAAAAAACTAAAGTTATTTGAGATGATAAACTGGTTTCATAAAAACATCTAAGAGAATCTAGAAACTATTAGAACTAATAAGTTTAGCAGGTTGCTAGATACACTATCTCAGTAAATGGAAATCAATAGAGTCCCCATCATTAAAATTTACCAATCAGATAATGTGATAGAAACACAGTTATAATTCAAAGTAGCATCAAAAAATTAGGTACCAAAAAAAATTAGGTACCTATTAATAAATATAGAAAAAGTTGTCTCCACCCTCTAAAGATAAAATTATACTGGGCACCTGGATGGCTCATTCGGTCAAGCATCTGCCAGGGTCCTGGGATCAAGTCCTCATTGGACTCCCTGTTCAGCAGGGAGTCTGCTTCTCCCTCTCCCTCTGCCTTTCCCTGTGGCTTGTGTTCTCTCTGGCTCACTCTCTCTCTCAAATGAATAAATAAAATCTTTAAAAAAATAAATAAAGATAAAATTACATATTAAAAAAATAAATAAAGATAAAATTATATAGCATTACTGAATGCCATAAAAGAAAACTAGAAGAAATAAGAATGTATATCATGATTATGGAAAAGAAGATTCAAGATGAAATTTTTAAATGACAATGCTTCCTAAAATAATTTATGAATTCAAGATAATTCCAATCAAATTCACAGTGGGATTTTTAATGGAACTAAACCAATTGATTCTAAAATTTATATGGAAAAATTAATATTTAAGAGTAGCCTAGAAAATGCTGAGAAATAAGAACTAGTAGGGGAAATTCACCCAACCAGATTTCAAGGCTATAATAAGCTGTAGTCACTTAAATAGCAGGCTATTTTGCAGAGATAAAGTAGATGACTAGAACAGATAGATTCAGAAATATATGTCATCATAAATAAAATCAGATCAGGAAAGCAAATAATTCAATAAAGAGATGTTGGGAAAATTGACTCTCTGGATATGAAACTTCAAAATTAGGTTTACAGGACAGCCCCGGTGGCTCAGCGGTTTAGCGCCGCCTTCAGCCCGGGGAAGATCCTGGAGACCCAGGATCGAGTCCCACGTCAGGCTCCCTGCATGGAGCCTGCTTCTCCCTCCGCCTGTGTCTCTGCCTCTCTCTCTCTCTCTCTCTCTCTCTCATGAATAAATAAATAAAATCTATAAAAAAATAAAATTAGGTTCATAGTCTAAATTTATACTTTTGGGTTCTTCTACATCTACACAATAATGCAGACATTAATGTTGTATAGATTAATCACCTAAACTGGTGATTTTTTTTAGAGCATTTTTAGGTTCACAGGAAAATTGAAAGGAGATACAGAAATTTCCCATAGCCCACTGTCCCCCACACACATAGCTTCCCCAGTTAGCATTTCTCCGTCAATAGTAGTGCATTTGTTACAACTAATGTACCTATATGACACATCATAATCCCCCAAAGTCTATCATTTATCTTAGAGTTCACTCTTAGTGTTGTAATTCTATGAGTTTGAATAAATGTTTCATGTCATGTATTCTTCGTTAAAGTATCAATACAGAGAATTCTCGTTGCCCTAAAACCCCTCCTCCTCAATTCCTGGCAACCACTTGATCAGTCTCTACTATTTTGTCTTTTGAAAAATATTATATAGTTGGAATCATACAATATGTAGCAGCATTTCAGATGGGCTTCTTTCACTTAGTAATATGCATTTAAGTGCCCTCCATGTCTTTTTATACATGGCTTGATAGTTCATATCTTTTTAGGGCTAAATAATATTCCAATGACTGGATGTACCATGTATCCACTCACCTACTGAATAATATCTTGATTGCTTCTAAGTTTTGGCAATTCTGGAAAAAGTTGCTATAAGCATTCAAGTGCAGGATTTCATGTGGACAGAAGTTTTCCAATTTGTTTGGGTAAAGCAAGGAATGATTGTTGGGTCATATGATAAAAGTAGGTTATTGAGTTTTATAACAAAATTTCCCTGATGGCAAGTGATGCGGAGCATTTTCTCATGTGCTTGTGGGCCATGTCTATGTCTTCCTCTGTGAGATTTCTGTTCATGTCTTTTGCCCATTTCAGGATTGGATTGTTTGTTTCTTTGCTGTTAAGTTTAAAGAGTTCTTTATAGATCTTGGATACTAGCCCTTTATCTGATATGTCATTTGCAAATATCTTCTCCCATTCTGTAGGTTGTCTTGTAGTTTTGTCTACTGTTTCTTTTCCTGTGCAGAAGCTTTGTATCTTGAAGAAGTCCCAATAGTTCATTTTTGCTTTTGTTTCCCTTGCCTTCATAGATGTGTCTTGTAAGAAGTTGCTGTGGCCAAGTTCAAAAAGGGTGTTGCCTGTGTTCTCCTCTAGGATTTTGATGGATTCTTGTCTCACAGTTAGATCCTTCTGACTTTTGACTTTGTCTTTGTGTATGGGGTAAGAGAATGGTCTAGTTTCTTTCTTTCTTTTTTTTTTGAGAATGGTCTAGTTTCATTCTTCTTCTGCATGTGGCTGTCCAATTTTCCCAGCACCATTTATTGAAGAGACTGTCCTTTTTCCAGTGGATATTCTTTCCTGGTTTGTTGAATATTAGTTGACCATAGAGTTGAGGGCCCATTTCTGGGTTCTCTATTCTGTACCATTGATCTATGTGTCTGTTTTTGTGCCAGTACCACACTGTCTTGATGATAAGAGCTTTGTTGGGGATTTACCCCAAAGATACAGATGCAATGAAACGCTGGGACACCTGCACCCCAATGTTTATAGCAGCAATGTCCACAATAGCCAAACAGTGGAAGGAGCCTCAGAGTCCATTGAAAGATGAATGGATAAAGAAGATGTGGTCTATGTATACAATGGAATATTACTCAGCCATTAAAAACGATGAATATCCACCATTTGCTTCGACATGGATGGAACTGGAGGGTATTATGCTGAGTGAAGTAAGTCAATCAGAGAAGGACAAACATTATATGGTTTAACTCATATGGGGAATATGAAAAAATAGTGAAAGGGATTAAAGGAGAGAAAATGAGCGGGAAATATCAGAGAAGATGACAGAACATGAGAGAGACTCCTAACTCTGGGAAATGAACAAAGGGTAGTGGAAGAGGAGAAGGGTGGGAGGATGGGGTGACTGGGTGATGGGCACTGAGGGGGGCACTTGATGGGATGAGCACTGGGGTTATATTATATGTTGGCAAATCGAACTCCAGTAAATAAATAAATAAATAAATATATTTATATATATGCAAATTTGCATTTCCAAAGTGGCTGTACAAGGATGCCTGGGTGGGTGAGCCATTGAGCATCTGCCTTTGGCTCATGTTGTGATCCTGGGAACGGGGATCAAGTCCTGCATCAGGGTCCTTGCAGGGAGTCTGCTTCTCCCTCTGCCTGTGTCTCTGCCTCTCTCTGTGTGTCTCTCATGAATAAATAAATAAGATCTTAGAAAAAAAAAACAAAGTGGTTGCACCATTTTTCATTCTCACCAGCAATGTATGAGAGTCCCTGTTGTTCCACAGTCTCATCAGCATTCACTGTTGTCAGTGTTTCAGATTATAGCAATTCTTGAGAGATGTGGAGTAATATCTTATTGTTTTAATTTGCATTTTCCTGATGGCATTTGATGTGGAGCATCTTTTCATATGTTTATTTGCCACCTGGATATCTCCTTTTGGTGAGGTATCTTAAAGTCTTTGACATATTTTTTAAATAATTTGTTTTGTTTTCTCATTTTTGAGTTTTAAGAATTTTTTGCACATTTTTGGATAACAGTCTTTTATCAAGTGTCTTTTGCAAATATTTTCTCCCAGTCTGTCTCCTCATTCACTTGCAGTTGTATTTTGCAGAGTGAAAGGTTTTCATTTTAATGAAGTCCAGCTTACCAATTATTTCTTTCATGGATCTGTCTTTGGTACTGTAGCTGAAGAGTCATTGCCATACCCAAGACCATACAGGATTTTTCTGTTATCTTTTAGTTTTATAGTTTTGTGTTTTACCTTTAGGTTTGTGATTCATTTTGAGTTCTTTTTTTTTTTTGAGAGAGAGAGAGAGAGAGAGAGTGAGAACATGTATATAAGGTGGGGGAGGGCAGAGGAAGGAGAGAGAGAATCCCAAGCAGGCTCCACACTTAGTGTGGAGTCCAACACAGGGCTGGATCTCATGAACCTGAGATCATGACCTGACCCAAAGACAAGAGTCAGACACTCAGCTGACTGTGCCACCAAGGAGACCCCATTTTGAGTTAATTTTGTGAAGGGTATAAGGTTTGTGTCTAAATTTATTTCTTTGCATGTCCAGTTGTTTCAGCACTATTTTTTGAAAAGATTGCCTTTGTTCTATTGTATTTCTTTCATTCCTTTGTCAAAGATCAGTTGACTATATTTATGTGGGTCTATTTCTGGGCTCTCTATTCTGTTCCATTGATCAATTTGTCTATTCTTTTTTTCAAAGATTTTATTCATTTATTCATGAGAGACCCAGAGAGAGAGGCAAAGGCACAGGCAGAGGGAGAAGCAGGCTCCCTGCGGGGAGCCTGATGTGGGGCTTGATCCCAGGACCCCAGTATCACAACCTGATTCAAAGGCATATGCTCAACCACTGAGCCACCCAGGTGCCCCTCTATTTGTCTTTTCTTTTGCCAAAACTACCTTCTCTTAATTACTGTAGATTTATAGTAAGCCTTGAAGTCAGGCAGTGTTGGCCCTCCAACTTTGTTCTCCTTCAATACTGTATTTATTATTCTAGATCATTTTCCTCTCCATAAAAAGTTTCGAATTAGTTTGTCAATATCCACAAAAAATCCTTGATGGGATTCTGATTAGAATGTATTGAATCTAGATCAAGATGACAAGAACTGTCATCTTGACAATATTGAGTCTTTCTATCCATGAAGCTGGAATATCTCTTCATTTATTTGGTTCTTTGATTTCATTCATCAGATTTTGTGGTTTTCCTCATATGATCTTATATATATTGTATTTGATTTATACGTAAGTATTTCAATTTTCTAGGTGGTAATAAAATATAAATGGTATTGTGTTTTTAATTTTGAAACCTATTTATTCATTGCCGGCATATAGGAAAGTGACTGACTTTTTCATATTAACCTTGTAACCTGCACCATTACTATAATCACTTATTAGTTACAGAAGGGTTTTTTTTTTGGTTAATTTATTCAGATTTTCTATATAGACAATATCATCCTCAAAGGCAGGTTTCTTTCTTTCTTCACAATCTGCATACCTTTTATTTCCTTGAATTTTCAAATAAATTTGTAAAACTTATGGACAACAATCAATAGCATTGAAAGTCAATTTATTTTCTGGTTTTCTAGAATCTATCTTAAGACTTGAGGATATGAAATATTTTTTGGTTACTGCAGCCTGAGTATAAATATGAACATCCAAAGGCTTCAAGGACTCTGTGAATAACATTTATATCATAAAAATTGGCTAGGAATAATTCATAATTATATATAAACTATTTTAACTTTCCAAAAGGAGAGGGGTTTGAACCAGTGGGGAAGACAGAAAACAGAGACTGATGGATGAGGTTAATAGATAGTAAGTATCTCTAATAATGCATTCTATGTTCTCTATACTCACCTCAGTGGGGAGACAGTGTGAAGAAAATTCTAGTTAAGTTGGAGGGAGCTCTCTAAAGTAGAGGGAATCTGTCTTGCTGCTCAGCTTGTTAATCAAGGATATTGTAAGACACACATTAAGCAGAGGACTCAAATATCAATGATTTTGTGAAAGTCAAGGCAGATGGATCTGGGGATAGTCACACTGAAATCTATGTACCTTAATATAGTTTGGGAAATTCCTATTCCATGGATCGGTACATAGGGGGCTGATAAAAGGCAGGCCAAGTAAATGTGGACTAGTAGTTAGAATAAACAAGATACAGAGTGCACAGTCTATCAGGGGGGCCTCAGTGGGGCCAAGATCATCATAGCAAATGCCGGGGGATGGAAGCCAAAAAACAGCAGTGATTAGCTACAGCTTAATTTATGCTGGCAGAAGATATAGGACAAACATGGAGCAGAAGTCTATTCTACGTACTGCCATGCCAAGACAATATTGAATCCCCCAAATGGCATCCCCCTTTTTGTGCTGAGGACACAAAAAGGAAGAGGTGTTTCACAAATCATGCCCCTCAACAACCACAAAAGCAAAAAGGACCAACAATTTTAATACCATGCCACCATAAGGATCAGTTGATGGTGGTTCACTTGTGGTTTTTTTGTTGACATGTTTGATATTTGTTAAGTTTGAAATAAATTGAGATTTAGAGAAGAGCTGCAAAAATAGCACAGAAAGTTCCCATGTACAACATTAGGAATTTCCTCTATGTGTTGCATTTAAATTGCCAGATTCTTCATATATGTTGCCTCCCTATGCGGGGCCTTGTTATGTTCCTTGGTAAGTCACATGAAGTCATATACAGTAATCCCCATTTAGCCATCAACAGACTCCTCAAGCAGCAGTCCCTCCCAGGAAGCTGGGACTCATAGCAGGAGACAAAAGACAGTCTAAACACTGGTACTTTGAAGATGCAGGTCTGAAGCTTTCAAACAAAAGAAGCTGTACAAAGCACCAGGAGCAACTTTGCATTTGCTAATAATTGCATGCAAAAGGACAGCAAATCATGGATAGTCTGCCCAGCCAAAAACAAGTGTATTTTGGTTTGGTTTGGTTTGGTTTGGTTTGTCTGTTTTTTATCTGGGGCTTCAGATGGCTGAGATGTATACATCAAAATGAAATTCCATCTTATAAACAGAAAATAGTACATTATGAGAAACTATTATGTAACAAAATATAACATTGAAACATTAATTTTGTTAAAGGGTTGGGTTTGCAAGCACTATTTTTCTCTAAGTAGTTGGGGTTTTTAAAAGATTTTATTTATATATGTAAGAGAGAGAGAGCACATGCACAAGAGCGTGGGGAGAGGATGGGCAGAAAGAGAGGGAGAGGGATAAGCAGACTCTGCACTAACCAGGTAAGCCTGACATGGAGCTCGATCCCAGGACCCTGAGATCATGACCTGAGCCAAAGGCAAATGCTTAGCTGACTGAGCCGCCCAGGAGCCCCTAAATTAGTTTTAATAATAGACTTCTATGTTATTAAATGTGATTTTAAAATCACATAGAGAAAAAAGTGTACTTCAAATGAAAATTGTTCTTCTAAAGCTGTCAGCTTAGAAAAAAATACACACTTTCCAACAAATATGCTATGGCTTCCAGATCCTTTTAGAACTCCTTTTTGAAAAATGTCTTTGAAGTTTATAAGCCACATTAAAAAATGGAATCACTATTTGAATAGCCACTACCTATTTGTTTAAATTAAAATCATATTCTCTTGTTTACTCACCCACTTTACTCACAGCTTTGGCTCCAAATTTTGGCTGCTTCTAAAAATAAAATTGAAACTCCAAAAAAAATAGAGTGTACTCAATCTATCCAAATAACCTGGGACAGACTCCGTAAGCTTCTAAAATAGTCCAGGTTTCCTTTACCATCTGGTATTTAAAAATTTATATACTGTTGTCCCCTCAATCATCACATCCAAGATTGGACTGCTTTCCTTCTTAATGTAAAAAGGTAACAAAGAAGTTCATACTCATTTTCTTAGAATATGATCTCATTAAAACTGAGATTGTAATCAATTTCTTCACAAACTATCAATCTTTCCTCAGCCCTCAGCAGAACGCTTGACACATAGTATATGTTGAATAAATGTTTATCCACAGGGCAATAATTGTGTGAATAAATGATAATATCTCCCCTAAACGCTGATTTCCACCATTTATCAAGAGCAAAAAGTGTCAAAGCACATAGAAGTCTGTATACTGTATTCTCACTGACCTAATAGCCACTTACCAAAACTAAATGATAGTTTTTATTATGTTTCACAATTTACAATTTCACTTGTATGTTTTTTTATATTCCTCATAGCCCTCTGAGGTTGTCACTTTTGCTATTCCATACAAGAGATTATGAAACAAAAACATGGGATAATTACATAAATCATGTAATCTATCTCGTTGTAGATAAATGGTAGAACTGGACTTCAATCAAGCCTGACTGTGTGTCCATGAAAGAGATCGCTTTTGTTACTCCAACTACCCAAGACAATGAGCAATCACCTTCAAGAAACCTGACTCTCCTCTCTTAGCAAGATAAATTTCAGTTCTTGGCCCCAAATCCAAAATACCAGTAAGGACCCTTACTTACTAGTTTTCTTTGGGAAACCAACTAATCAGAATAGAAGGATTTCTTTCTTATTAGGTCCTCCCTTCCCCTCTACTGTTGTCCTGAGAAGGCACTATGAGGAGAAAAATCATATCCCTAATATTTGCATACAAACTTTAGCCCCTGTTCTGGTTTATATTAAGGATAAGGAATCAAGATGATGAACTACTGATTATCTCCTAGATAACCAACCATCTGGTTTTCCTAGGACTGAGGGGCTTCCCAGGACCTGGGGCCATCAGTGCTAAAACTGAGCCAGTCCCAGGCAATACAGATAGTCAGTAACCACTTTCCATATACAAACCTAGGAAGGCCAGAATCTTTTTGAACCGAATCGCAAATTTCTCAAAGACTACAGCCATGTCATATAGTCTGACTTTAGTACTCAATACAGACTGTTTGATTAACAGACTGAAGAGTTAAAAGGTTCTGGAAAACAGAAATTATTCACCAATTGTTAAAATTCTTGCAATCTGAGTGATTACCTGGGAGGATGGGTCTGAAAATAACCAAGCCATAGAAGATGCTGCTCAAACTCTTACCTTCTTATAGCTCTTGGATTCATTAAAACCACAATGATCTATCCTATACTGGCCACACAGTCACTAGATATTTATTATAAACTAGATCTCTGATAACCAAGGAAGGGGAAGTCCTTGTCCTCAAGGAACTTGCAGTCTATTACGGAAGGCACACAAGTCAACAATCTCCGGTGCATTGTAATAAATGCAGCAACAGAAATAAGCTCAAATAACAGTAGCAGCATGGCGAAATGATTTTTTCTTTCTGAAGTTAGAGGAAATCTCAGAGAAGATGAAAAGCAATTAGATCACGGTAGGTGAAGTGGAAATTAACCAGCAGAGTGGTGCAGAAACAGCACTCCCGAGAAGGAACAGCATGTACAAAGATATGGGAACATGCCATTAATAGACTATGTACGGGAAATTACAAGCATTCTGATATTTATGAGGCATAAATTATATGAGTGGGAACAGTTTCCAAGAAAGACAAAGCTGGAGATATTTGTGGGGTCAGATCACAAAGTGTCTGTTAAGATTATTGTGTTATTTCTCAAAGGGAATGGAGAGGCACTGAAGGTTTTCAAGTAGAGATGTGGTATGCTTGGATTTGCTTTTAAGAAAGATCAAGGTGGAGGAAAGGGCCAGGCTAAGTCAGGTCAGAAGGATTGGGACAGAGTTGAATTAATGAGTGAGAGAGAGCATAATGTTCCCCCATTTTTGTCTCAATTTTTCATAAGTGCACATGAGAATGAAATCCAACTTTCTACTTCCCCATACCCAGGCATCTAGTGTGCTACCTCATGCTCTTTGGCATTTAAGGCATCACATTAGTTCAATTTCTATCCAATCCCCAAACTCAAGAGGCAGTAACCAGGCAAATCAAGGCCCCATTGGTTAATCAGTATTGCATTGTGGTGGCTGTAACACAGAAGTTATATTTTACTTCATTAACTCCTCTGGATCTTTTCCATTATTAAAATTTTTACATCTAGGGGCACCTGGGTGGCTCAGTTGGTGGAGCATCTGACTCTTGGTTTCAGTTCAGGTCATGATCTTAGGGTCACGAGATAGAGCCCCGAGTGTTAGGCTCCATGCTCAGCATGGAGTCTGCTTCAGATTCCCTCTCCTTCTCCCTCTGACCACATACCTCCCCAAATAAATTAATAAATCTTTAAAAAAATTTACATCTAGAGATTCTTCCGTTTTTCTCCTTCCAGGTCTCATCCCACAGAGGATGACTCACCATAGGGTGCTTGCTAGCAGCTTGCAGATAGGAACAAAGCACAGTTGGAGTCCCCAAATGCAGTGGTTCCCTGAAGATTTGCTGAGGCTTCACATCACTCGGGGAACCAAATAATAGGGGTATAAGAAAATATGAAACTGTGAGGTTAATCCCAACTGTCTTTAGTCCTCTGCTACAGCACTCACCTGGAATTTTCCAAGTTCCAAAGGGCTTTGCTACCAAACAAAAGTTGGCAACGTCCTCTCACCTCTGCCTATACCCCATCATCATGCCACCACCAAGTTGAAATGCCACAGAGACTGATTTTCTTGGGCACAAGTACCACAGCTGCGAATAAGCAAACAAGGAGCCTCATCTTTTGTTTTTATGAGCCAGAAATCCTTAGCTTCTCTCTCTCTCTCTCTGTGTGTGTGTGTGTGTGTGTGTGACTAGAACTGTATCAGGAATTTCTTGGCTTATATATCAGTCTCACTTCACATCCATATCTGTCCCTTTTATAATTTCACTCCATCCTGGGGCACCTGGGTGGCTCAGTGGTTTTTGGCTCAGGGTGTGATCCTGGGGTCCTGGGATCGAGTCCCACTTTGGGCTCCCTGCATTGAGTCTGCTTCTCCCTCTGCCTGTGTCTCTGCCTCTCCTTCTGTGTCTCTCATGAATAAATAAATAAAATCTTTTAAAAAATTAATTTCATTCCATCCTATACACATATACAGACAGACACACAGACACACAGACACACACACACACACACACACACACACACACCTCTTCCCACCTCCCTCTCTGAGAATATCCTCTCTGCTTTGGTCATCCTGATCATCCAACAAGGCTAAAATTGGGTCCAGGTCCAACCTCGTTTATAAACAAACCTTGGCCAACCCAGACCACTTCAATTTCAACTACCTCCAATGAGTAAATTCCACTCAATATGTATATATATATATATATATATATATATATATATATATATATATATATATATACTGAGTCTACTAGCATCCTACTGTGTGCCAATAGTTGCACTAAGCATTTGATAACATTTATTCACATTTAATCACCAAAACAACCCTGTAAAGAAAATGTTATTATGATACTCATCTTTCTAACAAAGGGAGAAATTAGGCAGGTACTAATTTGACTTCTTCATATATGCTATGATATTAATTATGAGTGTGTGTGTCTGTAGGTGTACCACTGATCTGGGTTTAATTGAGCACTTTGATGATTCTATTTTATTTCCACTAATTATGTATTACTCATACCTCTTTTTCTAATGTTTCTACTCATAAGGGCAAAAACTACTATACGCATTTTTAAGTAAGTCCCGTTTCTCCCCATAGGTTCCTCCAGGCTTTTTTTTCTGGGTTTTTAGTTACTTGTTTGGACTGCAAACTTAGTTCTCTGTAAGGTTCAAGAAATTTCATTAATTGGCAGTTTGTCCAGCTTCTTTTCTTGTTTTTAGGGTGGGGACAATGTTTATTCAAGCTCTCTACATCTCTGAGAAGCTCCAATACTTTTTTAAAAATAATTTTGTTTGGTTGGTGAAAAAGGAAAATATATTTTATCCTTTTTTTTAATGTTTCAAGATTTTATTTAAATTCTAGTTAGTTGACATATGGAGTAATATTAGTTACAGGAGTAGAATTTAGTGATTCATCACTTACATATAACACCCAGTGCTCAATGTACATTTGTAAATAATGTGATCAAAAATATCTGACATGGGATGCCTGGGTGGCTCAGTTGGTTAAGCATCTTTGCCTTTGGCTCAGGTTGTGATCTCCAAGTCCTGGGATCAAGTCCCATATCGGGCTTCCTGCTCAGTGGGGCAACTGCCTCTCTCTCTATCCCTCTGCCCCTCTCCACTTCTTGTTCTTTCTCTCTCTCTCAAATAAATAAATAAATAAATAAATAAATAAATGGAATATTTTTAAAAATCTGAAAGTTATGAACTCTGTAGTTTGAAAATTATTTTCTTTTAATTACTGGAAGGATGTATATATCTTCATGCTTCCCCACCAAAATTGATGTCTAGTTTATGAAGACACTTAAACGCTTATATGATTTTGACCACATTTTAAATTTTGATTCATATTTTGAAAAAAATAGCATAAATTATACCCTTTATTATACACATACAGGCAAAAATATACACATAATACATATAACAAATAAATGAGATATTACTGATAAACTGTCTGAATGCCAGTCCAGATACAGTGAAGAATTCACCAAGTTAATTGTCAATTTATAAGAACTGTCTAGAGAGTCAGCCAGACTTCTCTGCTGACTCCTAGCTCACCTTTTTAAAAATTCTAAACTTTCTTTATAGAATGCCCTTTCTCTTTCCTCCTATAAAGACTAGTGCAAATGTTAACTTCTCCATAAAGCTTTCCCCATAGTTCCATCTCAAATAAATTGCTCCCTCCTTTGGACTCTTAAAACACTTTCTCTAGATTCCTATAATAGAATCATCTGTAAATCCTAAAAGACCCTGGAAACAAAGCAACCAAATAACTTAAATATCTTCAATGAGCAGTTAATATGTGTCATTCATATATATACATATATATATATATATATTCAATATAAATATATATCCATTTCCAAGAATGCTATGGAGTAGCATTGGAAATTCCTCTGCATATTTCAATTGCAGGTGAAATATTATTAAGGAAATTAAAAACTTGAGGTGCCTGGGTGACTCAGTCAGCTAAGCAGACAACTCTTGATTTCAGCTCAGGTCATGATCTCAGGATCATGGGATCAAGCCCTGCTTCAGCTGATGAAAGCTTTTAAACAGTAAGTAAACAAAAGCATTAATTATGCGAGGTGAGGAATGTGTTATTCATCTTGAGCTTGGTAACCATTCCACAATGTATATGCATATCAAATTATCACAAAGTATGCTTTAAATATATACCATTATATTTGTCAATTATTCCTCAATAAGCTTAAAAATAACAAAAGCAGAACAGTAAATAAAGAGTACCCCGATGATATCCCACAAAAATTAGTAATAATGGTATTTGTGCAAGTAATTTCCATTTACCATCCCTTGCTTGCTAGAAACTTTTAAACCATATCCTTCCTTTGCTATTTTAAGACAATGCTTACAAATTTTCTTTAATTTCAGATAATAGAGGAATGGTTTCTGTCTGATTCTCAGTCCAAATGTCCCATGATTTTTTTCTTAATTAACAACATTCTTCTATTGAAAATAGTATTGTGCACATGTAAAATTTTTAACAAGGCAAAGGGTACACAATATAAAAGACATCCCCTTACCACACTTGATACCCAGATTCTTTCCCTGGAGACACTCACGATTATAGTGTCTTATGTATACTTTCATATAAAAGATGCATTTGTTTATTTTTATTTTGTACACAAATGAGAGCATACTATTCACACTGTTCTGTATTCTGCTGTGTACAGTTAACTATATATCTCAGAAACTTTTATAGGTACATATAAATCAGTCACATTCTTTACCAGTTTAACATTGTACAAAATTTATTCAAATATTTACCTGAATGAAAGACATAAAGGGTGTTTTTATTCTTTTGCTATTATAGACAGACCTGCAATAAATATCCATGTGTGTAGATGTATATATATTTTAGTATGTGATATAAAAGCCATACTTGTTTTCATTTAGATTTTTTTAAATTATGGGTAAGATTAAGCATCTTTTCATATTTACAAGTCATTTATATATTTTTTTTCCTGTGATTTTCTTGTTTGTACACTTTGCTCATCCTTATATTGGTTTTTCTTTTTCTTATTTGGAAGAGCTCTTTATATCTTAGGAAACCTAGCTCTTTGTATGTCATATGTGCTGTCAACATACTTTCCAGTTTCCATTTATCTTTTGACATTTCTAGTGTGCTTTTTCCTGAGAAAATTTGTAAGTTGTTTTATGTCATTAAAGTTATCATTATTTCTCTGTAAAGCTCCTGGGTCTCACATCTTGCTTTAGAAAGGCTTTCTTGGGACGCCTGGGTGGCCCAGCAGTTGAGCATCTGCCTTTGGCTCAGGGTGTGATCCCGGGAGTTCTGGGATCAAGTCCCACATAGGGCTCCCTGCATGGAGTTTGCTTCTCTCTCTGCCTATGTCTCTGTCTCTGTGTGTGTGTGTGTGTGTGTCTCTCATGAATAAATAAATAAAATCTTTAAAAAATTAGAAAGGTTTTCTCAATTTCATGAATATAAACATTTTCCCCACGTTTTCTTCCAAGAAACATTTTCCAAATTTATTCTTTATGTGTAAATCCTTGAGCTAGGTGGCATTTATTTGAAAGGAAAGAAAAAGTTAAGAATCCAGGTTTATCATGAGAGACACCTAACTCTGGGAAACAAACAAAGGGTAGTGGAAAGGGATGTGGGCAGGGGGTTGGGGTGACTTGGTGATGGGCACTGAGGGGGGCACTTGGCGGGATGAGTACTGCATGTTATCCTATATGTTGGAAAATTGAACACCAATAAAAAAAAAAAGAATCCAGGTTTATCTCTTTTTCCTTCAAAATAGATAGCTAGTTGTTCCAACATCATTTCTTAAACAATTTATCTTTTCCTCATTTTTAAAAAAGATTTTATTTATTTATTTGACAGAGAGATAGAGAGAACCAGAGAGCACAAGCAGGGGGGAATGGCAGAGGGAGAAGGAGAAGCAGGCTCCCTGGTGACCTGGGAGCCCAATGTGGAGCTGATCCCAGGACCCCAAAGGACATCTGAAGGCAGATGCTCAACTGACTGAGCCACCCAGGCCCTTCTCTTTTCCTCATTTTAAAAAATACCCTTTATCGGGGCACCTTGGTGGCTCAGTTGATTGTCTGACTCTTGATTTTGGCTCAGGGTCATGAAATCAAGCTCTGCACTGGGCATGGAGCCTGCTTAAGATTCTCTCTCTCTCTCTCTCTCTCTCTCTCCCCCCCCCTGCAGCTCATATTCCCTCTTTCTTCCTCTAAAAAAATAAAATAAAATACTCATTATCATATACTAAATTCCTCTGTCTACTTGGATCTATTTCTGGACTCTTTTCTGTTTCACTGATCTATTATTTTGCCAGCACTGAAGAATTTTATTTTCTGTACATACATAGTACATTTTAATATCTGGCCAGATGAGGCCCTCCTTGTTATTTTTCTTTTTTGGAAATTTTCTTTGCCCATTATGTTCTTAATTTATATCTAAAAAAGTTAACGTCTATCTCCTGATCCTAGAGTCAATGTTTTATTCACCTCTACTTCAGCCCACGTGAGGGAGAAAGTCTTGCTCTAGGGCCACAAGTATGGTCTAACACACAGCAGATGTTTTACCAATGAGATGGATAGTAGTTTATTAATCACATATTTTCACAACCTAGGGAAGGAGGACACCATACCCTGTAGGATCACACAGGTGTTTCATTCAGGAACATAGTGAACCAGTAGGTGCTAAGGAAGATAGGCTTTGTAGTAACAAGAAGATGAGGCAACCCCTGGTTCTTGTGGATGTACTTGTTTTGTCTAAATTCCTCTGGCTACTCTGGAAAACTGTGTGGAGGCTCCTCAAAGAGTTAAAAATAGAGCTGCCCTACGACCCAGCAATTGCACTGTTGGGGATTTACCCCAAAGATACAGATGCAGTGAAACGCCAGGACTCCTGCACCCCAGTGTTTATAGCAGCCATGTCCACAATAGCCAAACTGTGGAAGGAGCCTCGGTGTCCATCGAAAGATGAATGGATAAAGAAGATGTGGTTTATGTATACAATGGAATATTACTCAGCTATTAGAAACGACAAATACCCACCATTTGCTTCGACATGGATGGAACTGGAGGGTATTATGCTGAGTGAAGTAAGTCAATTGGAGAAGGACAAACATTATATGGTTTCACTCATATGGGGAATATAAATAATAGTGAAAGGGATTAAAGGGGAAAGGACAGAAAATGAGCAGGTAATATCAGAGAGGGTGACAGAACATGAGACACTCCTAACTCTGGGAAATGAACAAGAGTAGTGGAAGGGGAGGTGGGCGGGGGGATGGGGTGACTGGGTGATGGGCACTGAGTGGGGCACTTGACAGGATGAGCACTGGGTGTTATACGTTATGTTGGCAAATCGAACTCCAATATAAATAAATAAACAAACAAACAAACAAATAAATAAATAAAAATATTTTAAAAAAACACAAATTCCTCTGGCTGGAAGTGAGCCAAAATTTTCATAATCAAGCAGTATGCCTGGTCCTTTTGGTAGGGTTGTTTGCTAGGAGACCATATCCATGTGAGCACAATGGAGATCCAATTTGCAGCTAGGCTATTTGAGGCCCTCTTAGTTTTCCCAAGATATTGAGACACACATAATATTAGGGCTTACTCCACAACTGACCCTTGGTGCATTGACGTCAATTTAAACCTTAATGACCGAGCCTTCTAGGGGGTAGGAGAAGTACCTCCCTAGGAAAAAAGGTAGTTACCTGATCAAGAGGGAAAAGGCCACATGATGAGGTTTTTGTAAAAAATAAATAAATAAACTTTAGAAGTGCACCCCTTTATAGCCAATAAAGTATATTGAGGGCATCAGTGTGTCATTGTGAGAAGTGCAAGTCCCCAGGGAGTACAAATTTAGGTTAATCAATGCCTCTGGCAGAGATGACAACAAACATGGGCTCCATTTGATATTTTTTAACTTAAATGGGAGTTCTTTGAGAAGCTCATTATGCTTCCTAATTAAACCATCTGCCAGAGCCTATAGGAAAGGTAGAAGTTCCATTGAATATCTGATTCAAGAGGTCAAAGTTTGGCATTCTGAGAAGCAAAACTAGTACTTTGGTCACTATCAGTAATGCCTGGAATTGCAAAGGGCATAAGGAGTGTCTTCATGAGGCTTTGTATTGTAGCTTTGTTATATGGTGAGGCAATCTGTTACCTTGATTTACCTTTTGGGCATCTGTGAGGCAAGAGCTTCTCAGTGTTCTTCAACCCAAAGGGAACAAATTTTAGGCCATTTCCCACAAGTTTGTAAACTTGTACAAACGGGGCAATTTTTTGGACCAGGGTATCCAGTGCTACAGTGACTGTCTGATATGGGACCAATTGTGCCGGTCCTTGAGTCTCATTCTTTATTAGGAACATTCTGATTAAAAGATTAAAAACACCTTGAACTCTATTGTGTATGACAGTGGCAATACCATAGATAAAGTGTACAAACTCCCACTGTTATTTACTCAGCTGATGCAAAGGGTCTCTCCAAGTAGCCTCCCCCTGGGAGAGGTGACCTCCCCCAGCACCATGGCATCTGACAAAGGACTGAGGACAGGAAAGGCCACATCCACCTGTAGAAGGCCCTGGTTTCTCTCCCTCTTATAGCCAGGAGTTCTCAGCCATGCTAACCTTGTGGGTGCCTCTTCCACCCCTCATGGCATAGTGTACATCTGGATACATAAGGTCATAAACTCCAAGTCTGTAAAAGTTGCTATTTCCAGGAGAGCCCAGTACTTGGCCACAATGACCATTCCAGTTGTGAATGGTGCAGAGCTAAGGGCAGTTTATTGCATCAGAAGCCCATGGCCAATTAGTTACTGTGATTGGTGGTTCAGATTCCCAAAGGAATGACAGAAGGATGGCACAGCCTGTTCAGAGAAGGGGTCTCCGAGGGCACTCACAAAAGTACCTTTTAATTTCAATTTGGACAGATTCTAAAGCCTTCCGTTGGAGAAGACTTTATTTAAGGTGGGCCCATTTGCAAGTAACAGCATTGGTAAGATGAAGTGAAATTATAAATAAGAAATATGTTGCCTCCAAAAAGCAAAAAGGGCTAGGAGACGTTGAACTTATCTTAACATTGTGTGTGCTGAAAGTGTCAATAAGTCTTTCTTGACAGGTTCAAAGATGGAGCAGCTCCTGGTTTCCCAGAGATTTTTCAGGAATTTAAGAGGTGGTGGGATCTTGCACTATGTGTGGTAATGGCCTGTCCCTTTTTTGTGAGCTCCTTTGTGAATATTTCTGTGTCCTTAATATATGTCAAACAAATCTCTTCGGAGGAAGATGACATCAATATAATGTCACGCCTCTGTTCACCTTCTTAGGGAAAGGTGGATGCAGTTAAGATCTTGCTGGCAAAGACTGTGTGTAATGACAAGGCCATTGAGGTATCCCATGGGTAGCCTGGAAAAGGTGCATCGTGTCCTTTCAGAGGTGAAGGCACACAGTCCTGAGAGGCTGTTGAAATAGACACTGAACAGAACACAGTAGCCAAATCTTTAACAGCAAAATATTTACCAGTTGCTGATTGGACAGAGTCAATAATTACAATATTAGGTGTAGGGGCCTTAGGTTTGTTGTGCTCCACTGTGAGGCACCGGGTCAAAATGGGATGTTCAAGGAGAAGCAGTAGCAATCATCAGCCTTTCACTCACTGGGTCATATATAATATGTAAGTTTAAATCCGTGAAGACCCAGGTTTAGTTTACACAGGGTGATATGAACTATTTTACCTTGGAAAGAGGCATGCTCTGAGCTACTGATGAGTTGCAGCCAGGCAGAGGGAGAGCACGAGATGGCATCCACCATCCTATGTTCCCTGAGAGTGCCTCCAGAGACCTCTAAAATGTGTGCCAACTCTGAAGCCTACCACCCAGGCCAAAGCTCTAAGACAAGTGAAGAGGCCACTTTCATAGAAAGACTAAGAGTGTGTTTCAGTCAGCTGTCTATGTAGCACCCTGGGGGTGGTAGCCTGCCAAGAACGATCCCTCTGATTGTTATAGTTCCGTGGAGCATAGGAACACAAGTTGCCCTGGCCACCACAACCAGGTGATCAAAGGGTATTCTCCTGAGTGGCAGCTGCAAAAACTGGGGCACCAGACATGAGTCAAAGGTTCCCTCCAGGAGATACTGACATTCTGGAGTGCAGCAGAGGGAGAGCACAAAGATGGCATACTCCGGCTTCTGTCTCTGGAGAGTATGCCAACGGACCCCAAAGGTGTTTTAAAGGCCTGCCCCTCAGGCCAACACTTTAAGATTAGCCGGTGAACCTCTTTCACATAAAGCCTGACACCTCTGGATTGACTACTCTTTTCTTGGGCCTTGGGACAGATGGGTTATCATTTCTTTCTGGGCCCTGGGGCAGGTGAGTCTGAGTACAGGAGTCCTTTAAGAGCCATTTCTTACTTTGCTGTAGTCTTGTGGGTTTTTTGAACTCACAATTTGTTGATTTGTAAAGCTAGATGTTTTGGGGGTTTGTCTCTCAAGCTCAGGTCTTAAAAGCTGGGGTGCCCGAGGTAGGGTTCAAACCCTCTGCTCCTCAGGAAGAAGCTTCACATTTTAAGTTCCTCCTGGATTGTGGTTGCCATGCTAGGAATAGCGTTTATGGCAAGATTGTGTCTCAACTTCACCTACCTGCTTCATTGGTTGTGTGTGTGTGTGTGTGTGTGTGTTTCCTCATTTGCCTTATATGTAGGAGTTGCTCAGCTAGTTTTTTGGGGTTTTTCCCTCAGAGGAAATTGTTTCATATGTAACTGTCGATTCATATGTATTTTATATGTAACTGTGTATCTGTGGAAGAAGGTGAGTTCAGGATCTTCTTACATCACCACCCTCAATACATTTTGACTTTTGCTTAAAACCCTTGCATCTAGGTACTGGAATGTCTTGATGGCCAGTTTATCTTTCATAGTCAACATTTCAAGATTCCCAGGGCCAGATGCCATCTTCCCTCCATGCTCTTTTCTTTCTCCTTCGTACCTGGGTCATCTCCAGAACTAGTGAACTCTCTGGAAATGCTCATCATTTCAGGGCAGCCTCCATTCAGAGACACAAAAAACACCGACATAAAATGAAAGTGGGAGGTGATCTACACAGACTTAGAGTCTTGACACTGGAATGCAGTACACTTCTATTTTTATGGCTCTATCTTTTCTCTGTGTCTGAGATTGTAAGATTATTTTCCAAACAATGATTAAAGATTATAGAACCCCCTAAATTGGTTAATTGGTACTTGGATATTTTTATCTTTAAGTAATGAGGCACCATTAACTCATCTCCTACAGTGTCAGAGAGCCCAAATAATTAAATCTACCTTGTGCACTCTTATTAAAGGGATATCTGATGCAACAACAAATGGCTGGGACAAAATACCTGTCATTCCAACCTTTGGAATTTTTTAGAAATAATTTAGCAGAAGTTCAAAGACCCATTTGGTAAATTGTCACTGCCTTGCATATTTTGTTCCACAAACAGTTCTTCCTTTCCCATTTAGAGGAAGGAGGAGGAGGAGGACAAAAGAAGAAAAAAAGGGCAGACTGAGTGGCTCAGCGGTTTAGCTCCGCCTTCAACCCAGGGCGTGATCCTGGAGACCTGAAATCGAGTCCCATGTTGGGCTCCCAGCGTGGAGCCTGCTTCCCC
Organism: Canis aureus; assembly: GCF_053574225.1. Lineage (NCBI taxonomy): Eukaryota > Metazoa > Chordata > Mammalia > Carnivora > Canidae > Canis > Canis aureus. The sequence goes on along the minus strand of NC_135649.1, from coordinate 34,644,602 downwards.
CTCTGCCGTGTCTCTGCCTCTCTCTCTCTGTGTGTCTCACATGAATAAATTAATAAAATATTTTTAAAAAGAAGAAAAATGTATAAGTCACATAATTTTTCTCCCCGCCTATTTTTCCTGCTTTTAAAATCACCTGATACTTCAGTGGGGGTGTCTCTAAGCAAAATTAATCTTCTCTTTGTAGATCTGGAAAATTAAATGTTTTCCAATGTTTGTAGTTGGGAATTCCCAACGTTTGAAGAAATGAGTAGACTAGGAAGGGGAAGTTCAGTATGCTAGATCTACCTTACCTCTCTTACTTCAAAAAAATATCTCTATTTCTGTCTTCTCTGTTTTAGGATTAGGAAAGTCATCCCTTCTTCCTGCCCTTGCAATTTTCTATATGGAAAACTATTAATGTGCCTTTCCCAGTACAAAGTACCCATGTTAGTTGATACATAATACTTATACATATCTGCAGGAAGTAGTCAGGTAGAAGAAAGTGAAAATGCTACCAAAGAAATGCAAAGGAGGATATTCATCTTTTGATTTTCAAAATCTGATTGTGTACACATTCTAAATCACTAGCTAGTACATTTTATCCTCGCCTCGGTAAAGGGTGAGTAGCAGATTTCTAAGTGTCCCTAGGGAGAAGTGTAGCACTACCAGAAACCGACCACAAATTAACCCTATCCTTTACAGTTTGCTTATAATTTTTTTAGAGAGAGAATGATAGAGGCTGTGTGAGTGTGTAGAGAAGGGCAGAAGGAGAAGGAAAAAATCTTAAGCAAGCTCCACGTCCATCGAGGAGCCAAACAACCCTGAGATCATGACCTGAGCGGAAATCAAGAATCAGATGTTTAACCGACTGAGCCGCCACACAGGTGCCCCCAAGTGTGTGTATAATTTTGATAATCTTTTTATTATTTTATTTTAAAATTAATACAGTAGAATAAAAGGACATAGGCTATATGGTCTTTTTTTTTCTAATTTCAGTCTTGCTTTAAGACCCAGAGATTGCTGTATGAGTTCTAGCAATCTTGGGGTGGAGGCTTTTGGGTTTTCTATGTAGAGTATCATGTCATCGGCGAAGAGGGAGAGTTTGACTTCTTCTTTGCCAATTTGAACGCCTTTTATTTCTTTTTGTTGTCTGATTGCTGAGGCTAGGACTTCCAGTACTATGTTGAATAGCAGTGGTGACAGTGGACATCCCTGTCTTGTTCCTGATCTAAGGGGAAAGGCTCCCAGTGCTTCCCCATTGAGAATGATATTTGCTGTGGGCTTTTCGTAGATGGCTTTTAAGATGTCGAGGAAAGTTCCCTCTATCCCTACACTCTGAAGAGTTTTGATCAGAAATGGATGCTGTATTTTGTCAAACGCTTTCTCTGCGTCTAATGAGAGGATCATATGGTTCTTGGTTTTTCTCTTGCTGATATGATGAATCACATGGATTGTTTTACGAGTGTTGAACCAGCCTTGTGTCCCGGGGATAAATCCTACTTGGTCAGAGTGAATAATTTTCTTAATGTACTGTTGGATCCTATCGGCTAGTACCTTGTTGAGAATTTTTGCATCCATGTTCATCAGGGATATTGGTCTATAATTCTCCTTTTTGGTGGGGTCTTTGGTTTTGGAATTAAGGTGATGCTGGCCTCATAGAACGAATTTGGAAGTACTCCATCTCTTTCTATCTTTCCAAACAGCTTTAGTAGAATGGGTATGGTTTCTTCTTTCAACGTTTGATAGAATTCCCCTGGGAAGCCATCTGGCCCTAGACTTTTGTGTCTTGGGAGGTTTTTGATGACTGCTTCAATTTCCTCCCTAGTTATTAGCCTGTTCAGGTTTTCTATTTCTTCCTGTTCCAGTTTTGGTAGTTTGTGGCTTTCCAGGAATGCGTCCATTTCTTCTAGACTGCCTAATTTATTGGCGTATAGCTGTTCATAATGTGTTTTTAAAATCGTTTGTATTTCCTTGGTGTTGGTAGTGATCTCTCCTTTCTCATTCATGATTTTATTTTATTTTATTTTATTTTATTTTATTTTATTTTATTTGGACATTCATGATTTTATTAATTTGAGTCTTCTCTCTCTTCTTTTTAATAAGGCTGGCTAATGGTTTATCTATCTTATTAATTCTCTCAAAGAACCAACTCGTGGTCCTGTTGATCTGTTCCACAGTTCTTTTGGCCTTGATTTCGTTGAGTTTTGCTCGAATCTTTATTAACTCTCTTCTTCTCCTGGGTGTAGGATCTATTTGCTGTTTTTTCTCTAGCACCTTTAGGTGTAAGGTGAGCTTTTGTATTTGAGTTCTTTCCAGTTTTTGGATGGATGCTTGTATTGCAATGTATTTCCCCCTTAGGACTGCTTTTGCTGCATCCCAAAGATTTTGAACGGTTGTATCTTCATTCTCATTAGTTTCCATGAATCTTAATTCTTCCTTAATTTCCTGGTTGACCCTTTCATCTTTTAGCAGGATGGTCCTTAACCTCCACGTGTTTGAGGTCCTTCCAAACTTCTTGTTGTGATTTAGTTCTAATTTCAAGGCATTATGGTCTGAGAATATGCAGGGGACGATCCCAATCTTTTCGTATCGGTTCAGACCCGATTTGTGACCCAGTATGTGGTCTATTCTGGAGAAAGTTCCATGTGCACTTGAGAAGAATGTGTATTCAGTTGAGTTTGGATGTAAAGTACTGTAGATATCTGTGAAATCCATCTGGTCCAGTGTATCATTTAAAGATCTGGTTTCTTTGGAGATGTTGTGCTTAGAAGACCTATCGAGTGTAGAAAGAGCTAGATTGAAGTCACCAAGTATAAGTGTATTATTATCTAAGTATTTCTTCACTTTGGTTATTAATTGGTTTAAATATTTGGCAGTTCCCACTTTTGGGGCATGTATATTGAGGATTGTTAAGTCCTCTTGTTGGATAGATCCTTTAAGTATGATATAGTGTCCCTTTTCATCTCTCACTACAGTCTTCAGGGTAAATTTTAGTTTATCTGATGTAAGTATGGCTACCCCTGCTTTCTTTTGAGGACCATTTGAATGGTAAATGGTTCTCCAACCTTTTATTTTCAGGCTGTAGGTGTCCTTATGTCTAAAATGAGTCTCTTGTAGACAGCAAATAGATGGGTCCGGCTTTTTTATCCAGTCTGAAACCCTGCGCCTTTTGATGGGGTCATTAAGCCCATTCATGTTCAGAGTTACTATTGAAAGATATGAGTTTAGTGACATCATGATATCTACTCAGTCCTTGTTTTTGTGGATTGTTCTGCTGAACTTCTTCTTAATGGGGAATTTTAAGAGTCCCCCTTAAAGTTTCTTGCAGAGCTGGTTTGGAGGTCACATATTCTTTCCGTTCCTGCCTATCTTGGAAGCTCTTTATCTCTCCTTCCATTTTCAATGAGAGTCTTGCTGGATAAAGTATTCTTGGTTGCATGTTCTTCTCATTTAAGACCCTGAATATATCCTGCCAGCCCTTTCTGGCCTGCCAGGTCTCTGTGGAGAGGTCTGCTGTTACCCTAATACTCCTCCCCATAAAAGTCAGGGATTTCTTGTCTCTTGCTGCTTTAAGGATCTTCTCTTTATCTTTGGAATTTGCAAGCTTAACTATTAAATGTCGAGGTGTTGAATGGTTTTTATTGATTTTTTTGGGGTGGGATGGAATCTATTTCCTGGATCTGAATGCCTGTTTCCCTTCCCAGATTAGGAAAGTTTTCAGCTATGATTTGTTCAAATACATATTCTGGACTTCTGTCCCTTTCGGTGCCCTCGGGAACCCCAATTAAACGTAGGTTTTCCTTCCTCAGGCTGTCGTTTATTTCCCTTAATCTATCCTCATGGTCTTTTAATTGTTTGTCTCTTTTTTCCTCAGTTTCCCTCTTTGCCATCAACTTGTCTTGTATGTCACTCACTCGTTCTTCCACCTCGTTAACCCTCGTCGTTAGGACTTATAGTTTGGATTGCATCTCATTCAATTGATTTTTAATTTCTGCCTGATTGGATCTAAATTCTGCAGTCATGAAGTCTCTTGAATCCTTTATGCTTTTTTCTAGAGCCAGCAGTAGCTTTACAGTAGTGCTTCTGAATTGGCTTTCTGACATTGAATTGTAATCTAGATTTTGTAACTCTGTGGGAGAGAGGACTGTTTCTGATTCTTTCTTTTGAGGTGAGGTTTTCCTTCTAGTCATTTTGCTCAGTGCAGAGTGGCCAAAAGCAAGTTGTATTGGGAAAAGGAGAAAAAGAGAGGAGAGAAAGAAGGAAAGAAAAGAGAACAAGAAAAAAGAAAAAAGGAAGAAAAAAAGAAAAAAAGAGAAGAAAAAGAGAAATAAAGAGAAAGAAAAAAAGGGTGGGTGAAGCAAACAGAAATAAAAAAAAAACACGGGGGAGTATCTTCTGATTCTGTATACTTTAAGTCCCTTGACTTCCCCTGGAACTTCTCCGTCTAGCGGGTCTTCTGGGGGAGGGGCCTGTTGTGCTGATTTTCAGGTGTTAGCACTTGGGGGAGCTGCTCTGCCCCCTTCCTGGTGCAGGGCTCAGTGGGGGTTGATTACCCCGTGAGGCCCCTGGAGGAACAACCGCAGTGGCTGGGCAGCTCTGGAAACCTGGATTCAGCCCCCGCAGTAACTCCAGAGCTCTCCGTCTGCAGGGCCTGGAGGCTCCGGGGCGGGGCCGCTGCTCTGCTCAGCTCGGGGCAGGAGCGTCCTTGCTGTCCTGGGCCCTCCCGGCCTCTGCCTGTCCCGGGGGAGGCCGGATTCTGGGCTGTGTCCCGGCGCCCTGTGCTCCCGGGCCTGTGCTGTTGTATTCACGTCCCGGCTGCGCATCCCCCTCCGAGGAGCCGCCGCCCGAGCCCCTCCGATCTGCTCCCGGGTCAATGTGTGCACGCTGTAGCCCTTTAGGAGCTTGGCCAAGGCGTGCAGCGCGCTCTCCCCGGGGCGCAGGTGTCTGTTAGTGTCCCAGGGAGCCCTAGGGCATCCCCGCCCTCCTGGGGTCCTGCTCTAACTCCCTGCGAGCCCCTTTCCGCCCGGGAAGGTTGGTGCAGCTCCTGCTTTTCCGGGACTGAGCTCTACTGTCCTGGGGACACTCCCCCCGGCCTTAGCCCGGCTCCTCGCGGGGCCCCTCCCCCTTTTGTTTCTTTATTTCTTTTTCCCCGTCTTCCTACCTTGATAGAAGCCGAACTCTTCTCACTGTAGCATTCCAGCTGTTCTCTCTTTAAATCTAAGGCCGAATTCATAGATTTTCATGATGATTTGAAGGTTATCTATTGAATTTGGTGGGGACAGGTGATTTGGGGACTCTACTCTTCCTTCATCTTGCCCCTCCCCCCTCCTGAAATAGATATATTAAATAAATTTTTATCATGCTGAATTTTGTCCATCTATACACGAAATTCTGTCAATTTTTTCTCATATATTTGAGCAAGGATGATGGCATCCACTTAGGTTTTAGAATTTCATATCATCCTGGTGAAGTTAAACATTTTTCTCTCTCTTTTTTATAAAGAGATTTAATTTATTTATTTGAGAGAGAAAGATAGAGCATGCAAGAGAGAGAGAGAGCACCAGTAGGATGGAGAGGCAGAGAGAGGAAGAAGCAGACTTCCAGCTGAGCAGGGAGCCTGATGTAGGACTCAATCTCAGGACTCTGGGATTATGAACTGAGCCAAAGGCAGACATTTAACCAAATGAGCCACCCAGGCGCCCCCTAAGTTAAATGTTTTTCATCATGTGGTCACTATTTCCCCCTAAATTCTATTTTATGTGATATATGCAATCAGTATATATATTTGGCTTTCACAGCAACAATTTTATTAACTGACTCAAAAGCTAGAAGAAAATAGACTATCAGTATATTTTTTAAGTTGTTTTTCTCCTAATCTTTTCGTTTCGACATTTATGTGTTTTTATATCTAAGCTTACTTTTATAAAATTATATAGCTGTGGGCAGCCCCGGTGGCCCTGTGGTTTAGCGCTGCCTTCGGCCGAGGGCCTGATACTGGAGACATGGGATCGAGTCCCACATCGGGCTCCCTGCGTGGAGCCTGCTTCTCCCTCTGCCTGTGTCTCTGCCTCTCTGTCTCTTATGAATAAATAAATAAAATCTTTAAAAAATATATAGCTGTGTCTTTAAAAAGTCAATATTAGAGTATTAGAGTATTAGTCTTTTAATTGGTGATTTAGGTCACTGTACGTTTATTGCAGTAATTTATTTGAATGATTTCTCCTATCTTTTTTTCCCCCTGCTTTCTACATATCCCTATATTTTCTCTACTTCCTTTAACCTTTTTTTTTTTTTTAAAGTGGCTCCATCCTAAGCATGGAGCCCAATGTGGGGCTTGAACTCATAATCCTGAGATCAAGACCCAAGCTGAGATCAAGAGTCAGATGCTTAATGGACTGAGCCACCTAGGTACCCCTTAACTTTCTTTCACTGCAATTCTTTTTGGCTGGTAAATGTTTTCCCGTATTGTCCTGAAGTTATATACTTCGTGCTCCTTTTTTTTTTTTTTTCAAATGGAAGCTTAAAAAAGAAAAAGACTTAAAAACTTAAAAAAAAAAATCTGATCATACAGGCAAAAAAGCCTTGCAATCCAAACAGCTGTATCGTAGATTCTCTCTCTTCCTCCTTCAGTGTATTAAGGGCCAGGCTAGCACAGAGTTCGGCAGAGGGAATACGCATACAGGAAGAAGAAAAAAAGAGCTGCATTTTTCTGGCCTCAGGAGATTATGACAAGGAGTCCAATGGTACTCACTAAACAAATAACAATCACACTGTGAGTCTCAAGTAGTATATTAGAATAGTGAGTGTAACCCTGAGGACAGACGGCATTCTTCCTCCTATTCCCCACTTCCAACTCTGGAGAGAAGTATCTTCTCAGGCTGTTCCTACATTAACGGGAGGTACTAATGCCTTATCAGTTAGCTGTGCAAACTGAACGCCTGGCATTTGGCTTTACTGAGTTACCTTATGTTTGATTGGTTTAGATATTAGATTAAGTGTCAATGGCACTGCCTGTGGACCCTCCAAAGCAGGAAAACGTGTCCCAGTAGAACGGGTTGGGTCTGGACCACTGGGCTAGTTGGCTCAGTGGAGGACATGGAGAGGAGTAAGGGACAGACAGGGCTAGGCAGTGAGAGATAAGAGGGAGGCCCCAGAGTCAGGCTCCCATAAATGCCAAGGACACCAAGATGCAACAAACCCAGAGATAAGGAAGTAGATCTGGTCACCTGACCCCAAATGTTAAGGAGTATCTTCCTTTGATGGCTACAATGTAATCACAGAGACTCACCAGACCCAAAATGACATGTCATTCACTCAAGACGGCACAAGAATCTCAAGGCCATAAACTCTCTGGTCAGGTTCTCTATAAAAGGCCAGCCACAAAAACCTTCAGCGGCAACCCTGTAGGGACCCCCTCTTCCTCCTGAGAGCTTTCTCTGTATCTTTGCTTAATGAACTTCTATCGCTTTGCTCACTCTCCTTTGTCTGAGAGATTCATTCTTCAACTCCGTGAGACAAGAACCAAGCTCTCCTACAACATTTTGGTGCCTAAACCCAGGATCACTGCCATCAAAGGGTGAGTAAATGAGGACTCTTCTTTTTCTTTCCTGGGAGATTTAACTCCCTTAAATAACCCCTTCTTTTAACAAACAGCAAAACTGGGCACCTGTCAGCCAGTTAAAGGTGAATAGCATGGCCTCCAGTCTTAAGACTCAGGTGACAGGCTTCTGGAGAGAGGATTGGTCCATCCCCCTTCCCCAAAAGAAAGGAATGTTGGGGGCAGCCAGGTGGCTCAGCGGTTTAGCACAGCTTCAGCCCAGGGCGTGATCCTGGAGACCCAGGATCGAGTCCCACATCGGGCTTCCTGCATGGAGCTTGCTTCTCCCTCTGCCTGTGTCTCTGCCTCTCTCTCTCTCTCTCATGAATAAATAAATAAAATCTTAAAAAAGAAAGAAAGAAAAAAAAGGAATGCTGGCCTAACTCTATCCAGTTCCTCTTGCCATTCTCTGGCTTTTTTTTTCTGCTTTTCCAGCCTCAGGGACTTTCCCTATAGTGGGGCCATGCTTGCAAATGGGACCTCAGGTGTAGGAACAGAATAACCACCAAGGGTAAGGCGAGGAAACTTAATTCAAATTGGCTTATAATTAGCCTGAGTGCTCAGGCACCAGGGGGCTAGGAATGCAAGCGAATTCACAGGGCCAAGGGCTAAGGGCTCTGGCAGGAGAGCTCTGAAGAATGAGGTCATTTCTAGGATTCCCTGCTAGTCTAAGGTTCATCCAGAGGGCGCACATAGGACTGGCAATCCAGTGCTCTGAACCTGCCCTTGGGTTACTATTCGGTGGCCTTGGGGTCTTTGAGACATGTAAAAGGATGGAGACCGGCCCTGGGGGTCACATCCTGGGGAAGCCTCACCCACAAGCAGCACATGCTTCCCACTGAGACACCCTAAGTATTTCGCTTGCATTCTTTGCCTTCTAAAAAGAATATCAGGGGATCCCTGGGTGGCTCAGCAGTTTGGCGCCTGCCTTTGGCCCAGGGCATGATCCTGGGGTCCCGGGATCGAGTCCCATGTCAGGCTCCCTGCAAGGAGCCTGCTTCTCCCTCTGCCCGTGTCTCTGCCTCTCTCCCTCTCTCTCTCTCTCTCTATCATGAATAAATAAATAAATAAATCTTTAAAAAAATAAAATAAAAAGAATATCACAGTTTAAACTATTAACCTTGCTAAACTGTATGATTAGGCCAGACTTTTTGGGGCAAATCCAGATGAGACAAGGAGGATCAGGTCAGGGATGGGTAGGAGTGGCAACTGCTCCCGCCAGCCTGATCCCTCCTCAACCCAAGATGTTAAGCCACTCTTTCACTTTGGGTAGGTGAACCAGGGGGCACCTTGGTTCACAGGGGAGAGCTAATATGTAGGGGCACCTGCACAGTCACCTCCCTATAACAGGTATGGGGTAACTGACTCCTACCAGGATTGTGGGAAGGGAAGAAAACCATCCTCTGCAGGGACCCCTCTGGATTGGGTACTGCAAAATTGAGTAATTCCCCCCTTGTAAAACTTGTCTAGCATTTTCCATGGGTTAAAAACAGTGGGTTCTTCAAGGCAAGGTAAAATGACCTTCACGGTAAGGCACGGTCTCTTCTTCAGTTCCCAAAGCCTCTGCCTTGAGGTGTCTTTTAACCCACTGGAAACTATTTGGATTGCAAAATTTAGGGAAGGTCTGAGCTCCTGTAACACTGTATGGCCTCCATGGGATCAATCGGAGGAAACACAGGCCCTCCCTAGCGAAGGGGATGATGACCCTCTCACTGCCCCTCCTCCTAATAGATGTGGGGGCTTCTCCCTCATTTATTTCCTAGGTTAATGGGTATCATTGGAGCCAATTGTGGTTAGTCTAGTTCAGGATGGGGACGTTAAGGAATATTCCCAAGCAGCTGCCGAAACTCTCTTTGTTTGGTGGAAGTTCCTCATCTTCTCCTGCCTGACGTGGACTGCCTAATTCCACTCATTGGTGGAAGAACATGGCATTTGCTCATTTGTCCAAGTGGATGAGCTTTAGAACTGGGAACCCTTTTTCTGGTTGCACTTCACCTTTTCTGTCTCCCCTCCCCCTGCTTCTGTTTCTGCACCACTTTGGGTGCCACTTGCATACACTGCTCACTTCAGATTTCCCCCACCAGTGTCTCAGGTAACAATTGACAAATGGGGAACACACTGAATTTTAAAAGTGGACCCAGGGGAAATAGATTCAGTATGTAAATTAATTTAAGTTTGTTCATTTGATATGATAGACATATATTTAAAGTTATCAGCATTAAATATAAAGCTTTTATTCTATCAAGGTTTGCTAGAGGTCAAATAAGCTCCGGTTAGCTCTGTTGTAATTTGTTAGCAAAAAGATGACTTAAAATGATGGTTTATCTTGTCTGTCTCAAAGTTTTCATAGGTAATTGTTAAGATAGCTTCAAAGGTTTTGGCAATGGAAAACTTTAAAGTTCAGCTTGAATGGTAATTGAGATTGAATTCACTGGATAGCTAAGTCTTTTTCAAATAGGATAAAGTCCTAAAGCATTTATTATTGGATATAGGTTTGTGCTTTTAACTTCTTATTGCAGAGAAACTAAGGATATTTGAGTCTGTTGGTAAACATACTTCATGCTTAATAAATTCATAAATTTGTCTTATAAAGAGTTTTGATATAATAGTTCACAATTGGTTACTACTTAGTTTTCCCTGAAGACTAAATCCTGCTAATGTAATTAAGACTGATGGAGAATAAGGGAAACAACTCTGTATGTAGAAAGGGTGGAAATATATAAAAAAGATATAATAAATGGAAATGCATTTTTCTTAAAGGTAAAAGAAGGTAATTTGGTCCTAAATGAGACTGGTTGTTTGAAAAAAAAAGTGGCTTGGAACAAAATCAGCATGTAAAAGAAAGTTGTTGAAGGTTTGTGAAGGGAAATCTTTGGAAAGGTATTTTAGATGTGGTGACGATAGACTAAGATTAAAATGAAGGGTTTTTAAAAATACACAGCTATAAGATTAAAAGTCTGCTTTCTCTCTGTTTGAAAAGACAAGTTTTCTTGAATTGTTGGCCTTCTCTTGATAAGAAAATGTAAACAGTTGTTTTCTCTTTGCCAGCCCAGAAAAACTAGTTTCTATGTTTTGCCTTTATCAGGCATTTAACATCCCTAATCGTATTTAGGAATGTGCTTTAAAACTTTCTAAGGTTTTAACAAACTTCCCAAGATTTAAATTGTAAATGGAGACTTTTTGACTCATTAGGCCTTTTATTTGGCATATTAAGTTACTCTGAAATTACTGTTGAGCAAATGATAAGCCTTAGGTTACATTTGGGTAAATGCTGTAACTATTCTAGAGATGATATGTAATTCCTAAAGTTTTAATATAAGGTCATCACTTGATATTTTGATCGCTGAAATGTTATGTGTCACAGAAATAACTGAGTTTCCATCTCAATTGCATCATAATGAACTCATATCTGATTATTAACCATGTCCATTTCTAAGGCTTTATCATTTATAGTTGTTCTCATTCTCTCGGAAAATGAGTTTCATCTCCAAGGAGGTTCATATAAAGGATCTTTAGGACAAATACAAGGTTTTGAGGTTTTTAAGATCAAAACTGAAATGGGTAAGAATTTCCAGAACTAACAAAGTTGCATTCAAATTAAAGAAAAATAGTAACATGGCACTAAGTAAACCAAAAGGATAATTATAGTTTTGTGACTCTTGTTTGAAACACTACTGGTTCTCTGATGTTTGCTCTCCCAGGTTAAGAAAACCTAAGATATCTATGACTTACAGAAATGCGATAAAGTATTCATTTGTATATAAAATAAAGCAGTGACTTTTCTCTCTAATTGAACCCTCTGAAATTCAACAGGTCTCAGTAAGTATTCTTTCTTTCATAGTCATTTGCATAAGTTCAATAAGAATCTGCTCTTTTAAACAGGACACCACTGAAAATACTGGTTCTTTTACCAAGGGTTTGACTGGAATGTCTTATTTGAGAGACATGCATAGACTCAGATATGACCAAACAGCTTTAAGAAACTAAGTTTGACTTAATGAAACATGGAGTCACAAAGCCCCTTGGAAATGGTGGCCTGATACCTTGCTTCCAGAGTTCCCAGCAGCCTCACCAGGTAAGTAAAGAATGTCACTTCCTGGCAGGTGCAGGAACGTCAGGATACTTTGGGGACCTTGTGAAGAGGAATCCACCCACATCTACCGGTATGTCTGATGGCAAGTACTTGGCTTGGCTTCTGGCCTGGTGAGGCTACTAAAAGCTCAACCTAGAGATTCCTTATAAAAATGTTCCAGCAAAGCAGATTCTAAAAGATCTATATGATCAATCATTATTCTTGCTGAGTGTATGTAAATAATCAGGCCAAGTTTGTTAAAAGTGGACTCGTTTTACAGACAGGTCAGTCCTGATTTGGCTACCTCTGATTTTAAAAAAAATGAGAGTTATTATAGAGGGAAACTATGTTTCAATAACACATCCTTGCAGATGGTAAATTATAGCTCTGATGGTTTTTAAATGAATGCTGTTTGCCTAAGCTAGACTACTTGAGGTAAACTTCAGAGAAATAGTTTTTGTATTTCTATACAATTGCTCATGTACAAGATACTCTATACTTTTTTTTCTATGGGATAATAACAGGACCCCATGGGTATAATGATTATTTAAACAACTAAAAAAAATGGGATTCATTCCCCAGCAATTATATAACTCACCTCGCACTTTGATCAGTTCAGTATGGCTGGGATGACAAAATCGCTCCTTTAGAGCCAGAGCATACCCCACTGCATGAGGTTACCTATGGGCTTGTGTAAATAGTGGATGATCTCACTTTATGATGAGATTGGATGGTTTACTGGGGGATGCCCTTATCTCTTGAGACAAGTTTTCTCCTACTTGTAGTGATACCTCGTAATTATAATGCTGTTCAGGCTAGATCCAATAAACAGCCGCGGGGAAAAAGGATCTCCAAATATCAACCGGGGGATCTAGTGTTAGGAGGGACCATATGTTGTCATTCTCTCTACTCCAACTGCTGTCAAAGTTTCAGGTCTTGGATCCTGGCTTCACCATTCCTGTATTAAGAAGTGGACATCAGGCCGGTGTCATCCGCCATCTTGTGCGAAGCAAGGTGGCCTCTACTTCCCCGAGCGACTTCTCTGCTTCTGCCTCGACTGCCCCTTGATCACACTCATGTCTCGGGACCCGTTCCGGAGCCGGGGCGGCGGGGGCTTCCACCGGCGCGGAGGAGGCCGCGGCCGCGGTGGCCTCCACGACTTCCGCTCCCCGCCGCCCCGCATGGGCCTCAATCAGAGCCGGGGACCCATGGGGCCCGGCCCGGGCCAGGGCGGCCCCAAGCCCCCGATCCCGCCACCACCTCCGTACCAGCCGCCGCCGCCGCCACAGGCCCCGTCCAAGCCCGTCGGTGCTCAGGGACCCTGGCCGGCTCCGGGAGAGGGCAGCGCTCCGCCGGCCTCCGGCTCGGCACGGCCCGCCACTCCTCCGACGTCGGGGGCCCCTGCGGGCCCCGGACCCACCCCGCGGCCGCCGCCGCTGCCCGCCGTCACCTCGGCGCCCCCAGGGGCGCCCCAGCCCGCGCCGCCGTGCGGCGGGGTCCCCACCACCCCGCCCCAGGCCGGGGACCCGCCGCCTCCACCTGCAGGGGGCCCGGGCCCCGGACCTAAACAGGGCCCAGGCCCCGGAGGCCCGAAAGGCGGCACAATGCCAGGCGGCCCGGGCCTAAGGACTCCCGGCGGCCTCCCCACGCCGTGGCACCGGGGTGGCGGGCGCGGGAAGCCCCGCGGAGGGGGGCAGCGCCACCCGCCCTACGGCCAGCAGCACCGGCAGGGGCCCCCGCCCCGCGGCCGCAGCGAGGAGGAGGTGCACTCGGAGGGGTTCAAAGCCAGCCTGTCCCTCCTGAGGAGGCCTGGAGAGAAAACTTACACTCAGCGCTGTCGGTTGTTTGTTGGGAATCTGCCTGCTGATATCACAGAGGATGAACTCAAAAGACTCTTTGCTAAATACGGAGAACCAGGAGAAGTTTTTATCAACAAAGGCAAAGGATTCGGGCTTATTAAACTTGAATCTAGGGCACTGGCTGAAATTGCCAAAGCTGAACTCGATGATACACCCATGAGGGGTAGGCAGCTTCGGGTTCGCTTTGCCACACATCCTGCTGCCCTGTCCGTGCGAAATCTTTCACCTTATGTTTCCAATGAACTCTTGGAAGAAGCCTTTAGCCAGTTTGGTCCTATTGAGAGGGCTGTTGTAATTGTGGATGATCGTGGGAGATCTACAGGGAAAGGCATTGTTGAATTTGCTTCTAAACCAGCGGCAAGAAAAGCATTTGAAAGATGCGGCAAAGGTGTTTTTTTACTGACAACAATGCCTCGTCCAGTCATTGTGGAACCACTTGAACAATTAGATGATGAAGATGGCCTTCCTGAAAAACTTGCACAGAGGAATCCAATGTACCAAAATGAGAGAGAAATGCCTCCTCGTTTTGCCCAGTATGGCACACTTGAGTATGAATATTCTCAGCGATGGAAGTCCCTGGATGAAATGGAAAAACAGCAAAGGGAACAAGTTGAAAAAATCATGAAAGATGCGAAAGACAAATTGGAAAATGAAATGGAAGATGCCTATCATGAGCATCGGGCAAATCTTTTGCGTCAAAATCTGATGAGGTGCCAGGAAGAATTAAGACGCATGGAAGAACTTCACAATCAAGAAATGCAGAAACGCAAAGAAATGCAACTAAAGCAAGAAGAAGAACGGCGTAGAAGGGAAGAAGAGATGATGATTCGGCAGCGTGAGATGGAAGAACAAATGAGACGCCAAAGAGAGGAAAGTTATAGCCGGATGGGCTACATGGATCCAAGAGAAAGAGACATGAGAATGGGTGGTGGAAGAACAATGAACATGGGAGATCCCTATGGTTCAGGAGGCCAAAAATTTCCACCTCAAGGTGGTGGTGGTGGCATAGGTTATGAAGCTAATCCTGGAGTCCCACCAGCAACCATGAGCGGTTCCATGATGGGAAGCGACATGCCTACTGAGCACTTTGGGCAGGGAGGTGTGGAACCTGTAGGTGGACAGGGTCCTAGAGGAATGGGGCCTGGGACTCCAGCAGGATATGGTAGAGGGAGAGAAGAGTATAAAGGCCCAAACAAAAAGCCCCAATTTTAGATGTGATATCTAGGTTTTCATTCCAGTTTCTTTTTGTCTTTTCTTGTTTAGATACCAATCTTTTAAATTCTTGCATTTTAGTAAGAAAAAGCTACCTTTTTATGGATGTTAGCAGTTTATTGACCTAATATTTGTAAATGGTCTGTTTGGGCAGGTAAAATTATGTAATGCAGTGTTTCAAACAGGAGAATTTTTTTCTTTATTTCCTTTTTTTTTTTACTTGTATAATGTCCCTCAAGTGATGGCAGTGTACCCTGTGCCACTGAATTTCCAAAGTGTACCATTTTTTTTTACTGTGCTTCGAATAAATAGAAAATATAGTTATAATATGGATCTTCAACTTTGCCATTCATGCTTCTATACATATTAGGCTATGCACTTTGAAAGCATGAGCATGTCTAGGCCTTTGAATGGCACATGCCATTTCTGGGAAATGTATCTGTAGGCTAAGTATTGCTTTCTACATATAAGTACCCTCTTGTTTTAAAAAGAAGAAATGAAGGCAGCCCAGGTGGCTCCCTGGTTTAGCGCCCCCTTCAGCCCAGGGTGTGATCCTGGAGACCCGGGATCTAGTCCTGCGTCAGGCTTCCTGCACGGAGCCTGTTTCTCCCTCTGCCTGTGTCTCTGCCTCTCTCTGTGTCTCTCATGAATAAATAAATAAAATCTTTAAAAAAATAAAAATAAAAAGAAGAAATTCATATTGAAGTAGTTTCATTATTTGATTTGTTTGGCATTATAGGAATCAAGCTGGTGCTAAGTCTTTTTAAATGGTTATGTAAGCAAGCTGAACTGTAAATCTTCCTTCAGGAATGTGTATTAAGATTATGGAATAGGTGAAAGACTATTGATAGGGGAGAAAGTGGGTATGACTAAATGGATCTTTATGGCCCTATGATCTATCTTTTCCTTGAAAGTTTCTGAAGAAAAGTGGAAAGATCATTCTGTTGCGCTCCTCCATTCTTGTTTTTAAAAGATCAACTCCCAAGCCCTACAAATGGCTTGTACTGAACTTTCACATTTGATTTAAAGATTGTTAAACATTAAAAAAAAAAAAAGAAGTGGACATCAGACCTCGATAGTCCTGCAAGTAATCCTCCAACCTATTCCTGTGAGCCTATAGAAGACTTTCGTTTACTAGTCAAAAAACAAGGCAAGTAAATCTAAGCCATGGTTTTGGGGTTACTTTTATTATGCAATAATATACATATAAGCGCTATGACGGAATGTTCTATTTTAACATCCCAGGTCATTAATATAACTGTGGGAGGACCCTTAACTTCCAATTCTGGTTCAACTGTTCTTTGCCTGTTGGCCCCATAATGTAGAAAAAGGAAAATACTGTTATTTATGAACAGAAAACAGCCGACACTTCCAGTTTCACCAACTTAACAGATCAATTCCACAAACAAAATAAAAATTATACCATACAACTGGTTACGAGTACTTAATAGATGCAGGAAATACACCTGTGTAAAAATACAAAAAGGATCTCACGATATTGATTACAAAATTCCTTTCCCACTGAGGTCACTATAAACCCAAACCCCATGAGACTATTGACTGCATCCAAGTTTTAGATACATATGGCTCTCAATGTCATGAGGCAATCTCAGTTTTGTGTTGCTAACAGTAACTCCCCACAAAGTTTGCTTTTCTATAGCCTAGTGGGTGTGGGGGCCACCCAGGCAGAAATTTAACGACTCAACAATCTTGCTCAGCTTCAAGCTTCTCTACAGTACAGGCCCCGTCTAAAACATATAGTCCCAGTCAATTGCATATGCATAGCCTGCAATAAGCCTACTACCCAGTGCAGCTTTACCTTACAACTCCTGTTGCCAACTAGAGACTTATACCTACCAAGAGGATGGGCCTTACTTTGTGCCAGTATGGCCCATTATATCATTCCTAAATGATTCTCGGGGTTATATACTGTAGGCAAACTAGGATTATTGTTCTTCTCACCACCAGCAACCCGTTATCAACAACAACTGCCTCATTTACCCTCCAATTGCAATGATAATGTGGTTCTCATATCAGATGGGGAAACAGCAGCCTTAGCCCTCTCCCTCGTGGCTCTCCCAGCACTAGGAAAGGTCTTACATCATGAGATAAAACTGTTTGCTCAACAGAACCTTAAACAATACATCCCAAGTCTTAGATGCTCTAAATCAAGAACTAAGTGAAGTTAGGGCAGGATTTCTAGAAAATCGGGCAACTATTGATTACTTACCACTTCAACATCACTTAGGTTTTAAAGAGTTTCCACACATGTGCTGTTTTAATATAACTAACAATTATTATAAGATCTCACAACTAATAAGTGACATTCGAGCTCAACTGGACAAAATCAGAGTCTCTCCAGGATTGTTTGATTGGCCTGGAAACTGGGGTCAATATTTCAGAGATGCCATTATACTGATGGAACTAATTGTTGGATTTTGACTTTCTTTCTGTGTTTGTTGGAGCCTGTGTCTCCTCATGCCTTCCAACATCTCTTGGGAGCCATACCATGGACCTCTTGACCTACCTCTGAGAATACCCTGACTGCCGACCCCTCACACTGTCCTTTTCCAGCCTCAAGAAGCCAGAGCAGTCATCGTCCCACTCCCTAACAGCAGTTAAGGTTACTATTCCAGGGGGAGGAATGAGTAAGGGACAGACAGGGCTAGGCAGAGATAAAGGGGGGGCCCCAGAGTCAGGCTCCCATAAATCCCAAGGGCACTGAGATGCAACAAAAACAGAGATAAGGAAGTAGATCCGGCTACCTGGCTCCAAATATTAGGGAATATCTTTCTTTGATGGCTACAATGTAATCACAGAGACTCATTAGACTCAGAAAGCAGTACGTCATTCACCCAAGATGGAACAAGAATCTCAAGGCCATAAACTCCCTAGTCAGTTTCTAAGTAAAAAACCAGCCAAAGGGACCTGGGTGGCTTAGTGGTTGAGCCTCTGCCTTTGGCAGAGGGTGTGATCTGGGTGTCCTGGGATTGAGTCTCACATCAGGTTCCCTGCAGGGAGCCTGATTCTCCCTCTGCCTATGTCTCTGCCTCTTTCTCTGTGTCTCTCATGGATAAATATATGAAAAAAATCTTTTAAAAAATGACTAGCCAAAAAACCTTCAGTGGCAACCCGTTGGGACCCCTCTCACTTTTGAGAGGTTTCTCTGTATCCTTGCTTAATAAACTTCTATCACTTTACTCCCCTTTGCCTGTGAGATTCATTCTTTGACTCTGTGAGACAAGAACCAAGCTCTCCCACATCAGAGAATGAGGAGTAAACAGCTAGCACAAATTGAGGTGACTTTGACTTTTTTAAAAAAGATTTTCTTTGTTTACTCATGAGAGACACAGAAAGAGAGGCAGAGACATAGGCAGAGAGAGAAGCAGGCTCCCTGCAGGGAACCTGATGTGGGACTCGACCCCAGGATCCCTGGATCACTACCTGAGCCAAAGGCAGACAGTCAACTACTGAGCCACCAAGGCGTCCCAACTTTGACTTTTTTTAAAAAAAGATTTTATTTATCCATTTGACAGAGAGCATAAGGAAAAGGAGCAGCAAGCAGAGGGAGAAGCAGGCTCCCCGCTGAGCAGGGAGCCCAATGCAGAGTTTGAATCCAGGACCCCAGGATCATGACCTGAGCTGAAGGCAGATGGTTAACCGACTGAGCCACCCATGTCCCTCAAGGTGACTTTGACTTTATCAGGAATGGTACCAGCTCTGAATAAAGCAAAAGAGAGATGGGGATCATCAGTTACATTAGTCATATTTTTGACTCTGAGTGCACACAGCAATGTGCAGCCAGGTGGGCAATGGATATCAGCATAGAGAACAGAGGTCAAGGACCTGACATGTGAGGGTCCCCACATTCCCTCTGCCGTGACACTACATAAGCCATATCCCTCTTCCCCCTAAAACTACAGTTCAGCCAGGAGAGAAGCAGGGAGGAAGGGAAGCTGCCCTAGAAACTAAGCTGTTCACTGAGAGAATCTGAACATTTTCTAAAGTGACTGTTTAATTTTAGATCAGACTAAGGTTTAAACTGAATTGGACATTAATTTTAACCCCCACCAATGAGAGGGTGGGGAATCAAGAAAAAGGCCAGATTGGTTGTAAATAAAATAAATAAGTTACATTTTCTCTGCACAATGAAGTTTTAGTGTGAGGCAAATGGAAATGCTAGATGTAAACCATGCCTCTCAGTGATTTTCAGATGGTTATTTTTGCTTCAAAGAAGGATAAAAATGCTGAAAGAGGGGATAAGTTATAAGGGATTTCAATTCCAGTTACACTGATCCCTGATCTCTGTATAAATCTGAGTGAATCCCTGGTTCTTAGAAAATGGTGTTGAGAATATACAAATTTAAGAAAGATTTCCAGAGATGCATTGGGACCCAGATGCTTGCATAATGTTGCCTTCCTGTTTTGGAGTAATAATAAAGGAAAGAAAGTATAAACTAGGCCAATGGATAGGGTACATCAATATCATTACATATGGGGTAAAATATAGAATAAGTTAAAAAATTGATTATAAAAATATAATTAGTGTCTAAACATACTAACACTTAGATGGAGTTTTGAGTAATAGATTTCATGACTTACAAACCATTCTATTTACTTAATGCAGATTACTGCAAAAATAGTTGTAACAATATAATGTGGATTGAAAAATAGGAAAAAAATGCAATTTGCAAAATGTTACTGTTATTAATAACCCACTTTTATATCATACTTTATAGTTTACAAAGCTCTTTCATATTCACTTAGAAGTCATACTTGATTTTAAATATATAAATGAATAAAAATTATTAACTAAAGGATTTCAAGTGAATTTATGTGAAATATATTGAAAACATGGGTCCAATATTTAAATGTCACATAAATCAGGTTATATTTCTAGAATTGCTTCAAGTGAAACTGATTATTAATTTTTTACTCCTCTGTACAATATTTTCTCTTCTTATATATTAGTTCTTGGAAAGATGAGACTGAGATATTTTTTCTCAGACATTTCTCCTATTTTATTCATAACAAAAAATATGTATGTTGTATTCTCTGAGTTAATTTGAGATTTTTTGTCTCTGACCCAAATATAATCTTGAGTGAGGTAGTTAAACTCACCAAAGGTTAGTTTCCTTATTGTAAATTGGAAGGTTGGATTAGTTGCTAAGACTATTTCTGACTCTGATATCCTATATTCTATGAAATATTCGATATAGTCTTTGTACCATAAGTACATCCAGAACTTCTCATCACTGACATGTCCCTTCTAATTTCTCAGCTATCACCATCTGAGAGACCTTATCCACATGCTCAATGAATATGCTTTCAACTAAGTGGAAAACAAAACAACAAAGCCTGGAAGTACTCTCTGGATTCCAATTCAGTTTTCATCCACGTTCTAAATATGATTTCATAAAGTGTCACTGAACACCAAAGACCATCTGTCTTTCAAACACAAAGCAAAATGACTTATGCTGTAGAGATTGCAGAAAGCATAATTGGTGGACTGGGTTTAGAATGGAGTACCATTCCTGTTTTTTTACCTGGATCACTGGGAGAAAATATGTCGCTTCATCCATCCTCTGGTTTCTCCATTTGTATAATCAAATTCTGTATCCAGACCTTCGATGGCTTGCTCGTGCCCATTCCTGTGTCAGCTTGTTTTCATTGTTTTTGTTATTTCATGGTATGGGATTTAAAGATGGCTCCCAAGTGGCCACTTATTGTCCTCTTCTGAACTGTGATGAATGGAAACAGTAGAATAACAGGGCCGCCTTAGATACCACAACCCCACAAAAGACAGGATCACAGTGGCCTATAGGTACTGCTGGAATACCATTCTGTAATATATAGTGTGTGTCAGTAAAGAAGGTTAAAACTTCTTGGATTAAATTGACATACCTGGGGGGCCTGGTTAGCTCAGTCGGTAGAGTGTGAAACTCTTAATCTCACAGTCGGGAGTTTGAGCCCCACATTGAATGTGGAGCCTCCTTAGAAAAAAAACAAAATTAAATTGACATATCTGCTAAGGCATGTTCTTCCTTGAGTCGCCACTGCTGCTGTTGCTAACTGGAATGGTATTTGCCATATTTTGAATGCTTACTTTATCAGGAATTTCACATTCATAATGATATTTGAGTCTCACAACTTAAATAAGGAAATGGTAATATTCTTCTTTTACAGATGACAAAACTGATCTTAGAGATGTAATTTATTTGAGAACATAAAGTTTAAAATTGGTAAGGCATGGATGTGTACCTGGGTTTGTCTGTCTCCAAAGCCTGATCTCTTTATTACTAAGCTAAAAGACTTGTGAGGGAAAACTGTTACAGAACCTTTAAACTTTGGGGAATTCACGGTGAGCCATGTTTGTATCTCTGAAAGTATAGCATTCAATTTTAAAACCAAGTGGATTTTCCAAAGGTTATTGAATAATGTAAGAAACTAGTGCTAATATAAGACAACTTTATGCTTTTTGGAACTTCCCATCTTTCTGAACTTTGGAAATTAAATGGCTGTTAACTTTAATCTGAAATGGCTGTAAGTCAATACTCTGACAAAGGGCATAAAAATATTGGTAACTGAGTAAGACTATGATTACTAATAAAAATCTAATAGAATTTTCTTATTAGGAAAAATCTATTCAGATTTGACTTTTTAAAAATGTACAGTTGTAGAAGTTAAAAATGAAAAACTAATGCTGTAGTTTCCTTTCTTATGTATCATATAATTTTTGTTTTTGCATTTAAAACACACAATTTTTAAGTTGAGAGTGATGATTAAAAAAACACTTAGTTCAACCCATAAATTTACAGATCAAGAAATCTATCACCCAGAGATTACATAACTTGTCCAAGGTCACACAGGGGGATCCCTAGGTGGCGCAGCGGTTTGGCGCCTGCCTTCGGCCTAGGGCGCGATCCTGGAGACCCGGGATCGAATCCCACGTCGGGCTCCCGGTGCATGGAACCTGCTTCTCCCTCTGCCTGTGTCTCTGCCTCTCTCTCTCTCTGTGACTATCATAAATAAAAAAAAAAAAAAAAAAAAAAAAGTAAAAGCAAGGTCACACAGGGTCTCAGAGCCAGGACTAAAATTATGGTCCCTGATTCCCTGGCCACTCTTTTTTATATTTTATGCTCTATGCTACATGCTTATTGTAAGAAATTTTGGAAGTCTAACAGGTGCTTTTAAAAATCACTTTTTTATTATGCCTGATGCCTGTAATTTTAACTCATTGGTTTTAAAATAGAGATATTTAAGGAACTTGACATATAATGAAAAGCTATAGAATTTGTCCACATCTTTAATGGGAAAGCCAGTGCTTTTTAAAAGGAAAATATAATTCCAGAAAACCTTTATTTGGTTACATTATTACTAGCTTATAAGTGAGTGAACATTTGAAACACTGATTAAGAAGCAAATTTCTACCCAAATACTTAAGACTGAAGAAATAGAGAAATACATTCTCTTTGGATAAGCAAACAATTGGTGAGGCTAAATAAAACCATACTTTGCACCCTTCTCCCCCAGCTTTGTTGAGATAGAATCAGCATATAACATTCTGTAAATCTTGGGTATACAACATGATGATTTGACCTACATATAGGTCACAAAATGATCACCACAGAATGGTAGTTAACACACCCATTAGTATATATATTTAGTTTGTGTATGCGTGTGTTGAGAACCTTTAGGATTTATACTCCTAGAAACCTTCAAGTGTACGATACAGCTCATCAACCCTAGTCATGCTGTACAATAGCTCCCCAGAATTTATTCAGATTATAACCGGAGGTTTGTACCCTTTGACCAACATCTCCCCATTTTCCCTATCCCTCAGTTCTTGGTAACCATCATTCTCCTTTCTGTTTCTCTAGGTTTATTTGATTGTTGGTTTTAGATTCCACATATAAGTGAGATCATGTGGAATTTGCCTTTCTCTGTCTGACTAACTTCAGTTAGCATGATGTCCTCCAGGTTCACCCATGTTGTAGTAATAGCAGAATTTCCCACCTTCTCATGGTTGAATAATAATCTTATATATTCATATATTGTGCTATTGTATCATTTACAGGAAAATTGTCAAATAATTTTCGAATAGATTTTATTTTTCTCCTTTCAAGCATGCATTCCAATCAGCAACATAGTTTGATTTCTTGCAAGGAAGGGATAAAAAACAATTTGCTCAGTGAGGTAAGTTCAGAGAGACATTGCACACATGTATTAGAATGGCAAACCAAAACCAAACCCAAAACCTGACAATGCAGGGTTGTTGGCAATGATGCAGGGCAACCAGGACTCATTCATTCACTGCTGGTGGGGAATGCAAAATGGTACAGCCACTTTTGAAGGCAGTCTGGAATTTCCTTATAAAGCTGAACACAGTCTTACCATGCCATCCAGCAATTATACTCCAAGATATTTACTCAAATGAGTTAAAAACTTGTGCCCAAACAACACCTGTACACAAATGTTTACAGTAGCTTTATTAATAGTCACCAAAAAAAAAAGAAGCAACCAAGATCCTTCAATAGGTTAATGGATAAACAAACTAGGGTACATCCATAATGTGGTATACATTTACTAAAAACAAACAAACAAAAAACAACAATCTGGGGATCCCTTGGTGGCTCAGCGGTTTGGTGCCTTTGGCCCAGGGCGTGATCCTGGAGTCTCGAGGTTGAGTCCCACGTCAGGCTCCCTGTATGGAGCCTGCTTCTTCCTCTGCCTGTGTCTCTGCCTCTCTCTCTCTGTGTCTCTCATGAATAAATAAATAATATCTTTTTTAAAAATCTCTCCAAAACCCTCTTAAGCCATAGATGAATCTTAAACAGATATTCTTAAATGATAGCAAGCAGTCTAAAAATGCTATATACTACATAATTCCATTTATATGACATTTTGGGAAAGGCCAAACTATAGAGATAGTAAATATACCAGTGATTACTGGTGGTTTGGGGGAGGGTAATAAGCAGGTGAAACAGAAGGGATTTTTTTTAGGGCACTGAAACTATTTCATATGATACTGCAATGGTGGATACATGACATAATGCATTTGTCAGGTCCCATAAAACTTGACAGCACAAAGAATCAACCTTAATGCACAAAAATGTTTAAGTCAATTAGGAAGTTAGGGGATCTTGAAATGAATTAAGAATGTAACATAAGATTTTAACCATATCAAAAAGGTATGAAGTGACCTCATTGAGGAGAATAATATGTTGACCTAAATAACTTTGAAAATAAATAAACTGTAAGAATTAAGTCAAAAGGAACTGTACGGAAGCACTGTACTCTACTTGATAAAGGTATTCCCCATGGAGGTGACACTAACAGTTTTGAAACCACTATGCCTATATCCTGGAAATGAACAATTAACTAAGTAGATGGCAGTTGGTAAGAGCCAGGTTTCTTTTTTTTAAAGAATTTATTTCTTTATTCATGAGACACACACACGCAGAGAGAGAGAGAGAGAGAGAGAGAGAGGCAGAGAGAGAGGCAGAAGCGGGCCCCATGCACAGAGCGATCCCAGATCTCCAGGATCAGGCCCTGGGCTGAAGGTGGCACTAAACTGCTGAGCCACCCAGGCTGTACAAGAGCCAGGTTTCTTGACGTTGGAGTTGTGAGGTTATAGGTAAGCAAGGGAAGGGGTCTAGCAGGATCCACGTAGTAATGGATTAGAGTTGGAGACATCAGTAAAAACTCTTACTTGCCTTAATATAGGTAAAGACAAACTCATGTAGAACTATTTCTAGATATGTGTATTTACATAGATTAGTATACACAAATAACTTTCCTTGCTCTCTCAGCTGAGAGGGCCAGCAGCAAATGACACTGCAGTAGCAATGAAGATGCCTAGACCACAAATCTTTGTTTCTAATACCATTCTCCAATAAAAGGAACCAAGAATTCTCAGAGAAATGACCGGGGCAGAAAATGTCTGGTTTTTTAGTGCCAGAGCATCCTCTAGCACCAGAAACTAAGGTAGCCCTCAAACCAAACCAAACCAAACCAAAATCACAATAATGGGGATATGTCAAAAGGACAGAGAAGCCAAGTGACAGAGCTCCCAATGACCAACTCTAAAACAATTTGTGCAAGAAAATAAGGTTGTATTGGATTATAACACAACTTAGAAAAATAAATATCTGTGAATTCATACTAATATAAATAAATGATTGAATAAAGAAACAAATGGAGGGGGGAGAGTTAGACAAACCTCCCTTGTGGAAGATTTATGTAGATAGTCTGCTTTCAAGGAGATGGAGCATAGTGGAGGTTGTGCATAGTGACTTCCTTTCAAAGAGCTGAGTACGGAAGAGAGTGGGGGAATGGTGAATTTACTTTGGAGAAACCTGACAAAACTACATCAAACAGGTGATCCAGGTTAATAGTATCAGTGATAAAACATGTGGAGAGCCTGTACCCTTGGTAAGAAGTGATGAGAGTGGTTTATCTGTGATCCTCCACCATGAAACCCTTAACATCAGTCTAATCATGAGGAAAACACCAGAAAAGCACCAATTGAGGGACATTTTACAAAACATATGACCAGTACTCTCTCAGAGTGTCAAGGTCTTCAAAAACAAGGAAAGCCCAAGCCACTGCCACAGCTGAGAGAGCCGAAATGGACAGGACAACTAAATGTAATGTGGCATCCTGATGGAACTTGCAAGAGAAAAAGAACAATAGGTAAAAAAACTAAGGAGAGCTGCATAAAGTATAAGCTTTAATTAATAACGTATCAATATTGATTCATTAACTGTGGCATTTTCTTTACTAACTGTAGGCAAAACGGGGCAGCCCTGGTGGCCCAGCGGTTTAGCACCGCCTTCAGCCCAGGGTGTGATCCTGGAGACCAGGGATCGAGTCCCACATCGGGCTCCCTGCATGGGGCCTGCTTCTGCCTCTCTCTCTCTCTCTGTCTCTCATGAATGAATACATAAAATCTTTTTTTTTTTTATGATAGTCACACACACACAGAGAGAGAAAGAGAGAGAGGCAGAGACACAGACAGAGGGAGAAGCAGGCTCCATGCACCGGGAGCCCGACGTGGGATTCGATCCCGGGTCTCCAGGATCGCGCCCTGGGCCAAAGGCAGGCGCTAAACCGCTGCGCCACCCAGGGATCCCCTACATAAAATCTTTAAAAAATAAAATGGGCCAAACTTGGCATGTGTTACTCAGAAACTTTGTACCAGTTCTAGCAATTCTTCCAGCCTAAAAATGCTCTAATATAAGAATCTATTTAAGAAAAAGACCTAGCAGAACAGTTTGAGGTTATTAAAATCAATTTATTCTTAATCGTTAATAAGGTATTTGACTAAGGCTCAGAATTTGTTGACCTTCCTCTCAGCCCATACGTCCCTCCTTTCTTCTCAAGACCATTCACCTGAATATTTTCTTAGTGCTTTCTTTTTTTTAAGGCTATCTAGGGAGGGTGTGCTCAAGCTAAGAACAAAAGTGGCTCAACTATGAATATAAGCCCTTTGCTACAAGAAACCACACTTAAGGCCCAATTGCAACTTCTATCTGGGGTTTGTGTGTAGAATGATCTGGGAAAGTAAGCCACTGCAAGCTCCAGATGGAGAAGGAAGGAGGCAGAGGAAGCCCAGTGTTTTGGTTTTCTTTGAGCATTAGTCATTCTGAAGTCCATGTCGGACCTTAGCCAGTTGTTGAGCCCTGTACCCTGTCATTCAGGGTGCTCCCCTGTATGACGAAACGGTAAACTTAGATGAATTCTCAAACTTTAGGGAAATGTTTTCCAGCTCATTTTAGAGGATGACATGAAAGCCTTCTGTGCATATTGGGTTCACCTGCTCTCTGAAGTTTCACCTAAAAAGAAACATTCAAAAGTTCCATAGCTTCTTCAAGGATGCTAATCTTACTTCTGCACAGGTACTGTAGAGCACAGACTGGTGCTGCCTTGTAAGAGAATCGTATGTCTCAGCTGAAGATTAGGTCAAACTCCTTTAAAGAAGAGTTCACTGAGCCTCTGTGTTAATTAAATCAACAGAAGGGGCAACATTACCGGACCCTGAACAGATATTGAAGTCAATGGCAGAGAGGAATGCAGTCTTGGGAGAAGGAGCAACTACTAAAGGATATTCAGGCATCCTCCTCCTTTGATTCAGGAAATAAATCCTGCAGAGAAGAAGGCTAAAGGGCTATAGCATTTAGCAAATGAGAAAAGCATTTCAGAAGGAAAAAGGTATCCTGTTAAGTGGAACTTTAACAAAGAAAAATCAGAACTTCAAAACATCTCTTAGAGTTCGATAAAATATATTGTGTATGGTGCCGATATTTTATAAAATTGATTTTCCCTTTATTATAAGTCTTTTTAAATCCCCAGCACCCCTCCCTCACCTCCTGCCATTACCCATTTGATACTTAAACGTTACAAGAGTTGTCCTTTTGTTTTTATTTATAGATTGCTGATTCTGCTGGCCCCTTGCTTCTTTCATGCTCCCTATTCTCTGTTCTGTCCAGTGTTTATATTTAGAAATAAGCTAGCAGCATCCACAAAGTGGTAGGAAACATGACTCCCAAATCCACATGCACTGACGCTCAGAACTTGGGAAAGAAGTTTGTTGATAGGAACTGGGTAGGGTTGTTGTTGTTTGTTTTGTTTTGTTTTTTTTTTCACTAAAAACAAAATTCACTAAATTCACTAAAACGTGAATTTCATGAAACTGGCAGGTTTATGTTTTAATACTTCTAGGAATTCTAAAGTTTTTTGTTTATGATGAATAAATCTAAGTGCCACGTTTTGTGTATTTAAAAAAAAAGATCTTATTTATTTGGGAGAGAGAGAGAGAGAAGCAAGCACGTGGGTTCAGGAGTGGGGGGTGGAGGTGGGGGGGATGGGAGGGAAGAGGAGAAGCAGACTCCCTGCTGAGCAGGGAGCCTGACTCAGGGCTTGATCCCAGGACCCTGAGATTATGACCTGAGCTGAAGACAGAACTTAACCAATCCCTAAGTCCCGTAGTTTAATAGTATCAGCAATTTGTCAGACAATTAACATTTTCTCCTTAAACGTATAGTTTCAAATCATATAGTATGTGGTTCTTTATTCTCTTTTGTGACCCTTGTGTTTTATTTGGTTTCATTTTATCTTTTTTAAGGAGTATATCTCTTATGTTATAATGAAAGTCAAGGCAAAAAGTGATTCAAAATATATGCATTCAATTACAGAAAAGATAAGATCCATGATGTGAATGAACTGTGCCTTGCCAACACCATGGAGGAATTAACAAAGTCTATTATGCCAATGTATTGATTTTGCCTTCTGCAGTTCACTTCCAAGATTTAGAGATTTAGAGAAGCATCAAAACTGTGCTTATAAGGCAGAAATACAGCAGAATGATTGAATCAGTGTTTTGGATAACTAGTCCTTTATATGGACAAGCATTAATGTAATTAATATCATATTGACAACCAAACTGTTGCTGTGATTGACTCCGTTAAATCATGGAAATGATTGAGTCATGTCTTTCAAATAATAACAGTGGTTAATGAGAAAGGATTCTCAGGTTCTTCTAATGGATATCATTCAGTTCCCTGACTCTGAAAAGATACTAGATTTATTCCCCTTCTTTCTCTACCTCTTCTACTTGCCTTTTTATTTCTATTCAATATATAAGTCTATACCATACTCCTCCCTTGAGGCATGGAGATAGATAGATATAGATATTTCAAGAGGGGGGGATAGTTTGGGTTTGTGGAGGAGAGAAAGGGAGATAGGAAGATTGGAATTCTCTTCTTAAAGTGTTTGCAAATGGAAGGGAGAAATGATAAGTTTTCTGGATCAAAGCCTTAATCCATTTTATAGACTTACATATATCACCAGGACTATAGATCAAAGGTGTTTTATTTGCAGTTTTCATAGCCTTTTATGGAGTAAGATGTGGTAGGCTAAAAGGAGGTTGTGCAAAAAATTACTTTTACAAGGAAACAACTTGGTTTATTCCTTATGATACGTTAGACATTCTGGCTGATAACACACTAATCTGGGTAAATGTCCTAACTCTCCTCTTATACTTTAAGCACCTCAATGGTAGTGACAGTGTTTTATTCCTATTTTATCCATCAAGGTAGCTAACATAGTACCTGGTACAAAGCAAGTACCCTATAAATGCTTCTTGAATAAATGAACCCTAGGGAATGGAAAGCTGTAAGACAACTTTTTAACTTTGAAGAAAACTGTAGTCCTTAAGGTACATTACGTGAGTTCTGTGTACATTTTAAAATGATTCAAAAAGGTGAAAACTTACCCTCATTAATTATAAAGGTTTATGTTAGCAACCACTTAGTTCCTATGGTTACATCTCCAAGAAATTATAAAATAGGCACTTCAAGGGTTTGGAAACAGGAACAAATTGGCTGTTATAGAATTCATGAATGCTAATAACTCATTTACTTATAATGCTTTATAATTAATTGGTTTAAAATCATCTACTGCAGTCTTAAAATGAATAGGATATTTAAAGGTCACCATTGCTCTTGGCTCTCATTTAAAACTCTAATCGAACAAAAATACATTGCGGATATCAATTAAAACATTTGAAATTATTCTTTAGCTAAACTTGGCCTCGAATACTAAATGATGTATTCACTTGCTATCTTTTAACTGTGGTGATCTATACTCTGTGATTAAGTTATTATAAAACCATAATTTCCAAGATTTTGGATGATGGAGGATATGCCCATAATTTATGAAATGGAGTGAAGTAGAATGAATTATGTACACACTAAGGTAATTTCTTGTGAGATGTTTAGCAATGAATCTTCACTTTTTTCCCTTCACTGGAAATGCCAATTGATATCATGTGCTAAACCAAGTTTAACACTAAAGATACAAATTCAATGATGAGAATGTTCTTTTATCAATGGAAGATATAGCATCCAACAATAAATCTCAACAAAAATGCAGCAACATATCTACACATAATGTTAACACAGAGAAATAGCATTTCTTGTTGGAATTTTTGACAAGGGGTGTGTAAGCAGGTATACTAATACTACTAAAATTGCCGATTTGTAATTTTTAAATTCTAAGTGTTCACAAAAAGTTATCACTGTTGGTTTGTAGCAGAATTTTTCCAACTATATTCCATGGAATGATGTTTCAGAAAGTATTGATAGAAATGCTATTGATAGGGCTTCAAAACCAAATATGTTTAGATAATTGTGCATGTTGGTTCTCTCACTGTCTTCTTAGTCTAAACAGGTTTTTCTATAGTCCTTAAGGAATGTAGGAAAGTATATCTACCCACTGAATGATATATTTTCTAAGAAAACAAACCATTAAAACATCAAAAAAACGTTTTGTTCAATATGATGCATAAATCAACAATATATAAAGAAGCATACATGCCAAGTGTGACAGATTGTATTTTCCAGAGACAACTGCAACAACATTTCCCATCCCACATGTTTTTCTTACAAAGTGATGTTGACATCTTCCCTTTGGAGAAGTGGGGTGTGTGTTGCCTCTCCTTAAATTGGGGTGGGCTCCTAATTGTATGTAACTTCTGCATTGCATGGACTTCTGAGGCTAGGTCACAAAAGGTGATATGGTGTCTGCCTGATTTTTTTGAATACTTGCTTGGAGCCTTGAGCTGTCATGTAAGCAGTCTACCTGTCTTGAGGGCTCCATGCAGTGCCATGAGGAAGGGCCCAACTAGCCCATATGGAGAGGCCACATGGAGAGTCCATGAGACAACCTTAAGTGAAAAGAATGCCTGGCACCTTAGCTCCCCTAAAGTTCCAGCTTCAGTCACCATCTGACCACAATTACATGTGAGACTCTGAGCTTGAATCACTCAGCTGAATCCTTCCTGAAATTTCTTGGCTCATGGAAACCAGGAGACATAATGAAATAATTTTTGTTGTTTTAAACCACTAAGTCTTAGGGTGATTTGTTATGGAGTCATAGCAATTGGAACATCAGGTACCATGTTCAATATAATTTTTAGTAATAATACTAATTCTTCCATCATAATGATGAACCACTTATAGTCTCTTTGACTTTCAGCTTTTGTCATTGTGAAATGAGGATAATCTTTTGAATTTAAAAAACTAATATGAGAAGCAGAAAACCTATTTCACAAGTTCCAGTTCTTGAGATCTGTGGTAGACAAGCTGTGCTCACTGTCCAAACTATTTCCAGGAACATAATTCAGGGTTACTAAGTCACCAGGAGCATATGGTTCAACTGTTCTTCTTAAATTATTTAAATACAAGAGAATATTAGAAATTTTGGCACCTGTTTCTTTACCATTCACTGCCCACAAAAACCTTAATATGATTCAGTTATTCAAAAGGAGTTGAGTATTCTTAGATACAGATTCAAAGGCCCCATGAGTACCTAAGGACAATCACAGATTAATTTAAGGATGATGATTCGAAGACTTCTCACAAGATGATATTCCCTCATATGGAGAAAAACCAAAAACACACTATAGGACTTTCTGAAGATAAGAATCCAATGTGCTTCATTAGTAATAAAGAGCCAGTTCATTGGTCTGGTTGCCAATGTTCTTCCTGGGGAAGGGAAGAAAGACCTCATAGTCATTATTTAGCAAATTTGAAAAAAGCCATTTAAGTTTTAAAAAGTTTTTTTATTTAAATTCCAGTTAACACACAGCATAAAATTACTTTCAGGTGAATAGTATAGTGATTCAACACTCCCATGCTTCACCTGGTGCTCAGCACAAGCACACTCCTTAATCCCCAACACCTAGTTAACCCATCCCCCACCAACCTCCCTTCTGGTAACCACCAGTTTGTTTAGAGTTAAGAGTGTTTCTTGGTTCGCATCTCTCTTTTTTGTCCCTTTGCTTCTTTTTTTTTCTTTCTTAAATTCCACACATGAGTGAAATCATATGGTATTTGTCTTTCTCTGACTGACTTATTTCACTTAGCATTATACTCTCTAGTTTCATCCACATCATTGCAGATGGCAAGATTTCATTTGTTATGGCCAAGTAATATTCCATTGTGTATATATACTATATTTTCTGTATACATTCATCAGTTGATAGATACATGAGCTGTTTCCATAATTTGGCTTTTGTAGATAATGCTGCTATAAACACTGCGGTGCACGTGTCCCTATGAATTAGTATTTTTGTAATGTTTAGGTAAATATCTAGTAATGTCATTGCTGGATCATAGGGTAGTTCTATTTCTAGCTTTTTGAGAACGCTCCATACTGTTTTCCACAGTGGATGCACCTGTTTACATTCCCACCAATAGTGCACAATGGATCCTTTTTCTCCACATCCTTGCCAACACTTGTTATTCCTTGAGTTTTTATATTAGCCATTTTGACAGGTATGAAGTGATACCTTATTGTGGTTTGGTTTGCATTTTCCTGATGATGAGTGATACTGAGCATCTTTTTGTGTGTCTGTTGACTATCTAGATTTGGAAAATATCTATTCATGTCTTCTGCTCATTTTTAAGTTGGACAATTCATTTTTTGGGTGTTGAATTAATAAGTTTTTATATATTTTGGATACTAGCCCCTTAATGGATATGTGATCTGCAAATATCTTCTCCCATTCTGTAGAATGCCTTTTAGTTTTGTTGATCATTTCCTTTGCTGTGTAGATTTTTATTTTTGCTTTTATTTCTCTTGCCTTGGAAGACATATCTAGAAAGAATTTGCTATGGCCAATGTCAAAGAAGTTATTGCCTATGTTCTCTTCTAGAATTTTTATGGTTTCCTGTCCCACATTTAGGTTTTTCATTCATTTTGAATTTGTTTTTGTGTGTGGTATAAGAAAGGGCTCCCATTTTATTATTTTGTATGTTACTATCCAGTTTTCCCAGCACCTTTTGTTGAAGAGACTATCTTTTGTCCAATGAATATCATTGGATATTCATTCCTGCTTTATTGAAGATGAATTGGCCATTTAATTGTGGGTTCTGAGAAAGACCATTTAAAAGAATTGCTGATGATTGCATTTGAAGTAGGGAACAATATATGTCTGGGAAAGTATTTTAGCTTTGGAAATCCAGTATTTGTCTAGGAGTGTGAAATATTAACTACCTCTTTCTAGTCAAAATTTGAACTTTATTTCTTCAAATATTGACATGTGATGTTATCTTAATACAGAGAGGCTAATTTCCTCTTTTTCATCTAACCAGTGAGTGATTATTCATCTTCTTCATTTAAACTCAATACTACCTAGCATTTATGTATCTTTTACCAAGCACCTGGTATATGTATTAACCCTTTTAATCTTCACAACTCTATGAGATAAGTACTATTATTATCCCCCACTATAAAGAGGAGGAAACTGAGGCCCAAAAAGATAAACTTGCCCAAAATTGCAGCCAGTAATTGATGGAGTCTTCACAGCCCAGGGCTGTTTAATACCAAGTTAGATCACTTCTCTTGAGTGTTGGTTTGCATATAGTGCTAACCAAAGATGACCCTGAGTTAAAAGCTCTGGCTTTTCAAAGTCACTGACTCTGATCTTGGATAAGTTACTCAATTATTGTGACCCTCTATCTCTGCCACTGTGTGATTATTATAATACCGTTCCTATGTTTATAGTGCAGTTTTGAGGATTA
This sequence comes from Canis aureus, assembly GCF_053574225.1. Taxonomy (NCBI): domain Eukaryota; kingdom Metazoa; phylum Chordata; class Mammalia; order Carnivora; family Canidae; genus Canis; species Canis aureus. Next base: position 34,611,296 of record NC_135649.1, on the reverse strand, counting down.
TAGGTAATATGTAAAGGACCTATATAGCACTCAATACAGACTGCTACAGATGATAGAGATGGCAGTACCTCCTTATTCCAGGACTATCTCCTCAAAGCTTAACATGATCACACACAGAGACATATAGGGCAAATATGTAACTCAGCAGACATTGGATGATATATTTGAGTTGGTCATGAGTGAGATAAGAATGTTATATTGGTAAGGCAGGCTTGCGACAGAGACAATTCCCTTGGGCTAGCCATCTGCCCTGTGGCACCAGATAGGGTCAGGGAAAGGCCTAAAACAGTTCATTGATCCGAGGTTTCCAAAGTCTGTCCTTCGAAGGTTTATGCTAGAGCAAGGAAGCAATTGGCAGTAAGATTGTTGGATGTATCTTTGAATATGTAAATTTGAAGTTATGATTGCATGAGTAAGCATTTTCTTAGGAAAGCTCATTTGTCTTTCAAAATGTGCTGAAAATCCATAGAAACATATTAGAAACAGTTTAAGAGACTATAAACAGTAACAGAAAATAATTATGATAACGATATTCCCAAAGTCTTCAGATGATCTTTTCCTTTAGAAATTATTTTGGACTATTAATAGGATTCTGTGGAAAAATATATCTATTTTCAAAGTGCTTCAGTTAGATAACTAGGCCATTATAGCAATCTTGCATCTTAGTACTTTAGGATGTCTAGGTTAATATATTGATAAAAAACCTGAATGAAAAAAAATCAGATGTAAAATACCCATGTATTTAGCAACATCCAGATAAGCTGCTAAATTTGAAATTTATTTTATGGCTTAAATCTCACAATGGGCTTTATCCCTACCTCCTTCACACAGACTTATTTCTACAAATTGTATTCAACTAGACGACTTAAGAATTTGGAAAACTGGGATGCCTGGGTGGTTCAGTAGTTGAGCATCTGCCTTTGGCTCAGGGTGTGATCCTGGGGTTCTGGGATTGAGTTCTGCATCGGGCTCCCTGCATGGAACCTGGTTCTTTCTCTGTCTATCTCTCTGCCTCTCTATTTCTGTGTCTCTCATGAATAAATAAATAAAATATTTTAAAAAAAGAATTTGGAAAACTAAATATAACCACATCCCCCAACCAGTAAACCCACAGTTTTAAAAGGTGCTTTAATTATTTTAAAGAAAGAAAACTACTGGTTATATTTTATTTTACTCCTCTTGAATGAATGCCTTAATAGACCTTTTGTTGACTATAAACAGAAGCAAATGAAAATCTCACTTAGTAATTATGTTTGGTAAAATATACAATTTGACAATATCAGCCATACCAGTCAATTTGTCAATGAAATTTATTGAATTCACTTTGTAGTACCAAAGACAATTAAACCCTGAGAAGAGACACAAAGGAAGTTGAAGACATACAATTATGTATTGAACTGTTGTTCTTACATTTTAGCATTTATAAAGATAACTTGAGGAGCTTGTTTAAAATGGAAATTCTTATAAACTCAAAATGGATGAAAGACCTAAATGTGAGACAAGATTCCATCCAAATCCTAGAGGAGAACACAGGCAACACCCTTTTTGAACTCGGCCACAGTAACTTCTTGCAAGATACATCCATGAAGGCAAAAGAAACAAAAGCAAAAATGAACTATTGGGACTTCATCAAGATAAGAAGCTTTTGCACAGCAAAGGATACAGTCAACAAAACTCAAAGACAACCTACAGAATAGGAGAAGATATTTGCAAATGACGTATCAGATAAAGGGCTAGTTTCCAAGATCTATAAAGAACTTATCAAACTCAACACCAAAGAAACAAACAATCCAATCATGAAATGGGCAAAAGACATGAAGAGAAATCTCACAGAGGAAGACATAGACATGGCCAACATGCACATGAGAAAATGCTCTGCATCACTTGCCATCAGGGAAATACAAATCAAAACCACAATGAGATACCACCTCACACCAGTGAGAATGGGGAAAATTAACAAGGCAGGAAACCACAAATGTTGGAGAGGATGCGGAGAAAAGAGAACCCTCTTACACTGTTGGTGGGAATGTGAACTGGTGCAGCCACTCTGGAAAACTGTGTGGAGGTTCCTCAAAGAGTTAAAAATATATCTGCCCTCTGACCCAGCTATTGCACTGCTGAGGATTTACCTCAAAGATACAGATGGAATGAAACGGCAGGACACCTGCACCCAATGTTTCTAGCAGCAATGTCCACAATAGCCAAACTGTGGAAGGAGCCTCGGTGTCCATCAAAAGATGAATGGATAAAGAAGCTGTGGTCTATATATACAATGAAATATTACTCAGCCATTAGAAATGACAAGTACCCACCATTTGCTTCGACGTGGAGGGACCTGGAGGGTATTATGCTGAGTGAAATAAGTCAGTCGGAAAAGGACAAACATTATATGGTCTCATTCATTTGGGGAATATAAAAATTAGTGAAAGGGAATAAAGGGAAAGGAGAGAAAATGAGTGAAAATATCAGTGAGGGTGACAAAACATGAGAGACACCTAACTCTGGGAAACTAACAAGGGGTAGTGGAAAGGGAGGTGGGCGGGGGGGTGGGGTGACTGGGTGATGGGCACTGAGGGGGGCACTTGGTGGGATGAGCACTGGATGTTATGCTATATGTTGGCAGATTGAACTCCAATAAAAAAATTAAAAAAAAATAAAATGGAAATTCTTGAGTCCTCTCTCCCAGGAATTTAGACTTATTAGGGTTTCAGTAAAGTCCAGCAATGTGCATTTCTAATAATCTTCCCAAGATGATTCTGATACAGGTGATCCTTAGTTAATTACTTTTAACTCTAGAGAGAGACCTATTCACGCACATATTGTTTTTTTTAATATATATTTGCAGTGCATTGGAATCCTCTGGGAAGATTAAAAATACAAATACTTAGTGACCACTTCTAGACTGTCATTGCGAAAATATATGGAAGAAAAACTGATCTAAGATGCACTAAGAGTGTTCCCATTTCCCCCATTCAATCTCTTGCTCACCTCCTATTGAATTTACTCTCAATGGATTAGAAAAGATCTGTGTCTGCAAACTTAGACTAAATTCCATATCATGCAAAGCATATGCATGTAACCCCTTTACCAATTTTTCTTGAAGCATGAATATGGTCCAACTATATCATAATTATTTAGGTATCTCCTTAAAAATGTACATCTGAAAGCTTAATCCCCAGATAGTTTATTTAATTCAGTAAGCTTTGGATGGAGCCCAATCTACAGTAGTGAAAGTTACCTTTAGATGATTAAATCCAAGTGGATCATTACCTATGCTGAGAAATGATTATTTTCAACAGAAATGCATCTGTTGCCTCCACTCTAACATCTCCAGTAAAATAAACTCACAAATTGCTCAGGTAGCCAATTCTGTTGAAAAATTTTGGTTTTTAAATTCTTCCTTAAAATGAAACTTTAAAATTCTTCCTTAAAAATCTACCTTCTGGGCAGCCCAGGTGGCTCAGCGGTTTAGCGCCGCCTTCAGCTCAGGGCCTGATCCTGGAGACCTGGGATCGAGTCCCACCTCGGGCTCCCTGCATGGAGCCTGCTTCTCCCTCTGCCTGTGTTTCTGCCTCTCTCTCTCTCTCTCTCTCTCTCTCTCTGTGTGTGTGTCTCTCATAAATAAATAAATAAATAAATAAATAAATAAATAAATAAATAAATTCTTTAAAAAAAAATCTACCTTCTAGAGACTTTGACCTTTGAGCTCTTTTTTTCTCCAAAAGCCATTTCCCCAGCACCCATACCACCCCTACTCCCCACTCCCAATACATTTCTTCTTCTGCAAAACTAGACATCCCTTGACTTCATATGAGGTAGACCAGATATTGATATTATTTGTCAATGTGTGTTTCATCCACTATCTATACCACAGTCATGTGAAGGGACTTATTAAGATTCAGACTTATGGGCTCTACTCTAAACCTATTGAATTAAAATCTCTGGTTGGAGAGATCTGGGGGCCTACTATTAAGAGTTGGGGCAGAGTCCACTGTAAACCTCAATGGAGGGTGTTCACACTGGTGTTAGTGTGTCTAGGCTGGGAGGGGGGCAGGAGGAAGAAATTATGCCCACCAGCCCCTTTGTTCGTGGAGTATTCTCTCAAAGATCCCTGCCCCTCCTTACAGACCCTGAGCTTAGCAAACAAATTGCTCCCATATACCCAGGCATCTTTCAGACTGCTGCTTCCATGCTGTATCTCAGTGGGACTCTTATTTGTGCTGCCTCTTCAAGGGTGAAGACTCAGCTTCCCATAGTCCTCTGGCTCTCCCAGAGCTGAGTCTGCTGATTTTTAAAGTTCCAGGTGTTAAGCTCCACTGATTATAATAACTCAAGAAATTAAGCCCCTCTGGTTTTCAAAGCCAAATATTATGGGGATTAGTCTTCCCGATGTGGGCTCTTCATGCCTAATGTGTCTGGTATGGGTTCTGCTCCTCTCCCCTCTCCATGCCTATGGTGTCTCTCCCTCCCATTAACTCTCTCATGGGTCTATTTGGTTCCTGGCCCTGTCTTTGCCCTTCCTACCCTCTTCCATGTGGCCTCTTCTTTACATTTAGCTGTAGAGAATCTATTCTGCCAGTCTTTAGGTTGTTCCCTGGGTTATTCACACTGATGTGGGTGCTATCTCAGTGTTCTCTGTGGGATGAGGTAAGCCTAGGATCCTCTTACTCTGCCATCTTACCCCTAGTTCCAAGGGACATGTATTTTTGACAAGAACACCAGGCCATATTGATGCAGAGGTTTATAGAACACAGTTTGAGGAACACAGATCTAGGAGCTTATAATATAATAAAGGCAGCCAAATAAGTGCTTAACTTTCTCAGAATGTATCAGATGAACCAGCCATGGGCTTAGTATTACTGTAGAACCATCAACATGTATGAAACTTCTTTTACCTCTAGAGAGAGACCCATTCATGTGTAGTGTTTTTCAACTCTTATTGCGGATATTTTTTAAATATAGAGGAATTCTTTTTTTAAAAAAGATTTTATTTATTTATTCATGAGAGACACAGAGAGAGAAAGGCAGAGACATAGGTAGATGGAGAAGCAGGCTTCCTGCAAGGGACCAGATGTGGGACTCAATCCTGGATCCCAGGATCATGCCCTGAGCCAAAGGCAGACACTTAACCCCTGAGCCACCCAGGCATCCTTAAATATAGAGAAATTTTATTTTAAAATGTAGAAATTCTGGTGTAGTTAGTCAGAGGTGGGACCTTCCTGGTACCTTTTGCAAAGCTCTTCAGTTGGTTTTAAGGTATAGCTTAGGGCAGCCCAGGTGGCTCAGCAGTTTAGTGCTCTCCTTCAACCCAGGGCCTGATCCTGGAGACCCGGGATAGAGTCCCACATTGGGCTCCCTGCATGGAGCCTGCTTCTCCCTCTGCCTGTGTCTCTGCCTCTCTCTCACTCTCTCTCTCTGTGTCTCTCATGAATAAATAAATATAATCTTTAAAAAAGGTATAGCTTAAATTGAAAGCCCTGTATTTGGTTGGGGCACAGGTAGGGACAAGGAAGTGGGGAAGAATCTGAAGAATCTGTAGTCAATAACGTAGTGATTGGAAAAACTATTAGTCTCAGGAAAAAAAAACAGTTGGATATTTGTGAAGGGAAATGGGATCATTGAGTGAACTTTAAACATTGTTTTTATACAGATTATAATTGTTTATTAAAAATTTGTTCAATAGGGATGCCTAGGTGGCTCAGTGGTTTAGAACCTGCCTTCAGCTGAGGGCGTAATCCTGGAGTCCCGAGATCCAGTCCCACATCAGGCTCCCTGCATGGAGCCTGTTTCTCCCTTTGCCTATGTCTCTGCCTCTCTCTCTCTCTCTCTCTCTCTCTCTCTGTCTCTCTGTCTCTGTCTCTCTCTCTCTCTCTCTCTGTGTGTGTGTGTGTCTCATGAATAAATAAATAAGATCTTTAAAAAATGAATTCAATAAAGATTTTTGAGTGCCAAGCAATGCATCAGGGCTCTGGAGGTATAGACTTGAAAACAATATACAGAGTCCTTGCCTTGACAAGGACAGTCTGACATGTTTTCTTAAGTCAAAAAAATAATTAAATAAGTATTACAAATATTATACATGCTATGAAAAACATATCAAAAGTATTTAGCCTAGTCTGGAAGGTCAAAGGAAGGCTTTCATAAGGACAAGCCTTAAAGTCTAAACTTGATGTATGACTAAAGGTTTGTATGTGTTTGAAGGCTCTGAGGCAATAAGAAAAGCCATTGCAGTAGTTCCCAAAGTGTAGTCTTCAGAACGGCATCATCAGCATCCTCTGGGAACTTGTTAGAGATGCCAATTCTCAGGCCCTACCCTAGACCTACTGAGTCAGCAGAAACTATGGGGTTGAAGCTCAGCCATCTGTGTTTTACCAAGTCCTCCAGAGGATTCCAATCCAAACTAAAGTGTGAGAACTACTGGTCTACTCTGAGAGCCGGAACAACAGCCAAAGTGATAGAGCACAGTGAGCAAAGGGGGAAATGGCAAAAGAAGAAGCTAGAAAGACAAATAGGAGTGAGATTTTTTATAGGCTTTGTAAGCTCTATTTAAAATTTTTGAATTATTTAACCCCAATAATAACAAATCACATTTACTGAATGTGTATTATGTGTAAGATCCACAACAACCTAATGAGGTAGGTTGCTATTATTGTTCCCTTCTGTAGGTAAGTAAATGGAGTCCCAGAGACGTTGCTTTTCCAAGGTTCTACAGCTATTAAGTAATGGAGCTAGGATTAAAATCCAGCCAGTTTTTCTCCAGAGACCTGTTTGTTAACCATTGAACTGTACTGTTTAAATCAATGGGAAACTACTGAAGGGTCCTAAATAGGAGAGAGAGATATTTATATTGAACTTAAAAAAAAATCACCCTAGTTGCTGTGTGGAGGATAATTTGCAGAGGTCAAGTCAACCAGTAGGAAGATCTGTTAAGAACGTATTGTAGAAATTCCTGTGAAAGATGATAATGACTTGGTTTAGGGTACAAATGAAAAGAAGTGGGTAAACTCAAGGTATGTTTTAGAGGTAGAATTGGTAGATATATAAATATCTTCTCTCTTTATTTTTTTATATATTTCAAGGTTACTCTGTCTGCTGTGTGAGGAATGGATTGAAGGTGGGCAAGAGTGGAAGCAGGGAGAATGGTTACAATTCATGAATGGAGAGGAAGTGGTGTGAAATACGGAGAAGTGACAGGAAATAAGATCAGAGAGGTAGTCTGAGGCTAAATTAAATAGGACCTTGAAGGTCATAATACAAAATGTGGTTGTATCTTAATTCAAGTAGAAGCCATTGGAAGGTTTTAAGAAGATAATGACACAACCTAATTAATCTTTTTTTTAAAGATCATCTTGGGAACTACGAGGGGAATTGATGGAGAGTATGGGGGATGAAAGGAGGAAGACCAGTTAGAAGGCTAACATGGTATAGGCAAGATATGAAGGAAGAATGGTAATAATGTGGATGAGAGACAACAAGTCATAAAACTGATAAGACTTCATGACGGAGGTTTCTCGAATGAAATACTGGGCGCCATTGACTGAAATAAGGATGATAGAGAAAATGAAAAAATGCAACCAGTTTGAGGTGTAAGTGTGTGTGTGGGGGGGTCAAGGGAAAAATTTAATTCTCGTAATTATCACAAAATGCCTACTGAGGATTGTAGAGATGAATGGAATAATTTGCTCAATTTCACACCTTTGGTGAGTAGGAGAGATGGGTTCAAATCTGAGTCTGCCTGTGTCCTCATGTTCTTTTCATTTATACCACATGACATTTTCATGGTAGTTAATCTTTAGTGGAATGTGTAAGGCAAGAAATAACATGATATGGTAGAAAAGAAGAAAGGAGGGCTCTTTCTTTGGACTTCTCCTGGCCTGATGGACAATGTGGAGGTACCAGGAAAGAACCTAGGTTTAGGTAAAGGATGCCACAGTGAAGAACTGAGTGAGAATGTTCAGCAAAATGAGGATACTAAGTCCTAGACTGTAGCATGTTGGTGAAGAGCTTAAAAGTTCACCCATACACAAGATTATTGTTTGGAATTGCCATCCTATTAGGGTGGTATACTACAGGCTTGATAATAGGGGAGTTCCATAATCTGATTTTCACATAGGGAATATATTTGCTCATTAACATGGAAGGGGACTTGATGGCATTAAGGAGACAAGCAGCCATCCAGCTGGTTGCAATTTGATTTTGGGTATAGAGAGGAAGGGGCACATCTGAGACCTCTAAATTTTCAAAGATCCTTGAAATTCTTGAGGGTAATGTCTTAAGATCTTTGCAGATTTCCAAATTTATTAATACCACTATTGCATATAATATCTCTATAAAATGTAGTGAAGTATGGCTGAAAATTTTAAGGGAACCCTTTGGGTCTATAACAATCCTATAAATACAGTCTAAAATAATTCATAAAGCTCTTAAATTCTATCAATAATATAAGCCTCCATATTCTTAGATTGCTTCACTTTCATCAGCATTATTGCAAATTGGCGTTCTTGTACAGCCGTTTTGTGAGAAATTTACCCCCTCACCCCACCCAATTTTTAAAAATTACTATGTCTTCCATATACAATAGAGAACAACAAAGCTATTTTATGATGCAGGCACTTAAAGAAAAAAAAAAGATGTCTGTGTTGAGTGAGCAGCTAGGTTCACTCACTAGCTAGGTAACTTACCTCTACACACCACCCAGAGAGTACATGGTACAATTTCATGCCCCAGCACACTGACAAATGACTATGTGTCATGAACCTTCCAAATCACTTGAGAATAATTGGAACTGAGTGTCAAACCTGGGAATGCTTAGTAAAGGTTGACTATACATTAACCCTTGTGTCATTTAGTTAAGGTGAGACTATTGGCCTAATCCCTACGTACCCAGGAATCATAATCACTCATTTGGACCCCTTCTGCCTGTAAAGATCAAATCATATGTCAAAAAAGGACTGCCTATGAGCATGTAAGTGTTGTCTCTTTTACATAGCACTGCTCAATTATATATGTGAAAATCCTACGTCATTGATTTTTGCCTCCAAGGCAACATTTGGCAAGACTGGTTGTTAAAACTTGGGGAGTTGTGTCAATGGCATCTAGTATTAGACGGCAGATACTGATAAACATCCTATGATACACACAACAGCCTCCTACAAGTCAGAATTATTCAGCCCAAGATGTCTATACTATTGAGGTTTAAAAACCTTCCCCTATGTCAAGGCAATTGTCTAATCAAGGACAGGTCACTTTCAATTTCTCCCACTAGAAGCTCTACTTAGTTACCAGTTCTTTTTTCCTCTTGGTTCTCTCAGTCCTATGACTGAAGAATCTACATTTCTAGGGTAAAGGATACAATATTTTTCTATCTGCAGACTCACTTCTTTTAAGTCACTGATCTTTGTGATGTATATATACATCTATTCCATTGCATAAATATTGCTATACTGAATATTTTGACACCTCAAATTCATACATTAAAATATTAATTCCAAAAAAAAATATTAATTCCAATGTGATTATATTAGGAGGTGGGGGTCTTTGGGAAGTGATTAGATCATGAGGATGGAGCCCTCAATGAATGAGATTAGTGCTGTTCTAAAAAGAGGCCAGAGATTGAGTTTGTTTTCTTTCTGCCACCAGGAAGAGGGCCCTCACCAAGAACCTGCCACTGCTGGCATCCTGATCTCAGGCTTCTAAGCTCTAGAACTGTGAAAACTACATGTTTATAGATTAAGCTACCCCATTTATGGTACTTTGTTATAGAAACTCCAGTTAAGACAAATATTTTGCATCTACTGTACTAGTTCTGAGGTACAGTGGAATAAGATAGAAAGGCAGTCTTCCCTTAGGTCCCATAGTATGTGTATTTTTGTGAGGGATACAGACAAGCAAGCAGATGATCATAATGCTGAATGGTAGGTGCTATGATGGATAAAGTCCAGGTTCTCTTGGAGCTTAGTATGTATCTGTTAAGACCAGACATTTGAGGGCAACTCACCTTTAGAAGTGTAACTATTCTCTTATAGTTCCTTTATCACTTCTCCTTTTCACTGAGAAGGTATTTAACTGGGCCAACTGACAACCTGCTCACCTGGTCCTTGATTCAGCCCTGCCTCACAAGCAGGATGGGTAGGAGAATGGAGAAGTATGGTGTAGAATGGCATGTGGGGGTATCTGTCGGGAATTAGTGACCTCTAAGCACAAAAAGCAGGACAAGAAGAAATTAATCAAGGGGAAGGAGGAAAAGAGGGTATTCTAGGCTGAAAGGAAAGCATGTGTGGGAGTTTTGACTCATTGGGGAACTAACTTGACCCTCTGTAGCCTGTGCTATTTTGAATTTGTATTGGCAGATGAGAAGAATAGAGTTCAAGGGCAAGGCTTATGAGGATCACACCTATCTCAACTCTAGTCCTGAAATCATCTTCATTTTTTGTCTTCTTGTGTATGTCACAAAAATTAATCCTCAATTGTTGTTAAAATTTTCCAAAGTATATAAAATGAGAGGTGAAAGTGCCCATTAACACTTGGGAAGTATCCCTTCCCAAAGGTAGCCAACATTAATAGTGTGTATCCTGCTGGCCTTATCTTCACTTCTTTTTAATGCCTTTCCCTTCACATACTGTTCATAGTCTTACATAGCATAAATTGTATCATGATAGAATTATGGATATAAACCTTTTCCTCCTTTCATTTTTTTTGCAATATTTTCTGGAAATTTCTTACATTGGCCCACATGAACCTACCTTATTCTTTTAATATCAGTTTAGTATTCCATTATATATATGCATCATAATTTACTGGGTCTTTTATTTCACCAGACTTCTTCCAGTTATAGATTCCTTTGCTGCTAAATGGACAGGGCAGTGAACTGCCCAATGAAGAAGCAGTGGGCTGTGTGATGATAGGAAAAATAATGAAGCTCCTTTGTTGAGAATTATGTACAGACTGCACCTGAAATCTCCCTCCTAAACAACCGTTTCCTGCCCAAAGCATTTTTCCCTTCCAATTTCTACATAAACCCTTTAAACTGCAAGTTTTTATCTGCTCTGCCCCTCAAGGATGCCTAGATGTTCACTTTAATGTGATTTTATTTGGATAAATGTATCTGAGGAGGGAAAGGCAGGGAGGGACCCGGAACCTGTCCACTCCCCTTTTCCAGCTATGTTTTAGAGGGAATACAATTAGCTGCTTTTAAGTACAACTGCAGTGATGATCAGGTTTTTAGAAATATAAATAAGGCAAAAGGAACTTGGGAAATTCTCAAAAATAAACAGAATGCAGTTAACAGGAAGCAGAAAGTAGAGGCACCTGCCTGTGTAAGTCAACAGTGAAATAACATGTTTGAAAGGCCCCAGGATCAGAGGGATTTATTTGAATTGTTAACTATAGCATGGTTTACTTCTATTCTCATTTTTGCTGGTTTTATTGATATATGTTTACAGGACCAAGAAAACAAGCAGTCTGAATTACTGTGTAAAAAATATTACTGTGTAAAAAAGGATCTGTGCACCATCTTTCACTTTACAATTTTTATGAAGGATGGAATCATCTTCATCCTTCTAGGATGATCACAAAGCAGAATTGGTTACTGGTTTTTGTTTCTTTTCAGCCAAATATTGTGTGGAGTAATGCAGGTGGGATCATTGGAGAGGCAGATTGTTTAAGGTACACTAGGAAGCCTGGAGTTGACAGAGAAGAGACAAGAACATGAAGAGCTAGGCTAAGACCCTTGCTGAGAGAATGTAGGAGAAGGAAAGGGAGGTACACTGAGGAAAGCAGGAACCAGAGCAGAATTCAGAGCAGAAGTCAAGAGAGAACTCAATCAAGCCAGTCAGGGACAGGAATACAGACACCTAAGGACTATTCAAGTAGACCACTTCAGTGGACCAGGTTGAGTCTGCAGGGAACAAGGTTGGAAAGAAAGGGCCACTGTTGAGAAGTTACATCTCTGAAATGAGTTGCACCAAAATTGTTTGATCTTCAGTTTGAATAACTGTGTGGAACCCATCAGAGCGAGGTATGAAGAGCTTGATTATATTTAATTTTTAAAAGGATTTTATTTACTTATTCACGAGAGACACAGAGAGAGGCAGAGACACAGGCAAAGGGAGAAGCAGGCTCCCGGCAGGAGCCTGATGTGGGACTCGACCCCAGGACCCCGGGATCAGGACCTGAGCCAAAGGCAGATGCTCCACTCCTGAGCCACCCAGGTGCCCTGAGGAAGAGAGTTTGATTTTAGTGGGGCAGATTGAAGGACACTAGGTGAAGCATAGCAATGGCTGGCTAATTATCTGATGTAGCGCACTTTGTTCCATATTCTTCCCAGCCTCCTAAGTACTTTGTCACTGTTGTGTAGAATTGGGGATCCAGGACAATCTGTATTTTGTGTTCTTCTGAGCCATTTACTGCTTCAGAAAGGAATACAGTCATGGTAAGATGAGAACAGAGTCAATTCTAATTGAAGTGGGCAGATAGAGTGTCATGAATATGGACAGTACCTAAAAGAGAAATGATTGAGGCTGAAGAGCCTTAACAATATGGAGAGCTCTACAGAAATATCCTCCAGTTTCGTGAGAGAATACATTGATGTGGAAACATAGCTGCCCATCCTTTCCAGGAGTCTCCTTGGTGCAGGCTCCTCACTGGGATGCCATGTGTTTTGCTTATGCTTTGTAATTGACTTCACCCTACTAAACTTTGAACTTCAGAGTTCACTTAGGACAATAGTTTATAAATTTTTTTTATTTTTCTTAAATATTTTATTTATTTATTCATGAGAGACATAGAGAGAGGCAGAGACACAGGCAGAGTGAGAAGCAGGCTCCATGCAGGGAGCTCAATGTGGGACTCGATCCCAGGACTCTGGGATCATGCCCTGAGCCAAAGGGAGACACTCAACTGCTGAGCCACCCAGGTGTCCCTCTAAATTTTATTTTTAACAGGAGGTTTTATTGTTATCAATGGGATATTACAGAAAGCTGTAGTATGTAAACATATGTTAGAATATTTGAAGTTCAAATTTATACCATTTACTTAAGGTATAATCAGTACATGAATGAAGTTTTGATGAATATACACCTTGGAAATCTGGAATTCTGGGTGACAGTTGTATTCTTATGTTCGGCTTCAGTATCTAATTTATTTTTTCTATAAGATTTTGGTTGCACAGTGTAGACACATTCCTAATTCACACAGATAAATTGCAAGTAGAAGCAGTGTTTTGGATAGCTCAATTTACAATCTCTGGGGACTCTCGAATTAAATAGAAATGGTAGGAATAGCTATCAATCAAGGCAGCCCTAAAAACTAATTGACCCGGTAGCACAAATTAACACTGTAGTTGTTTCTATTATATTACAATTTGATATTTATTCCATTTAAGTGTTTTTTATTATTTTACTATGTTTTGAAAGATACCTTTAACAATATGATTATTGTAATTCAAACTAAATACTTTCAGAAACCATAACCTCATTAAGGCTTCTTAAAGGTCTTTGAATCAGAGTTGTAAAATCCCTGACCTAGGGAGAGGTCTGCTCTGGGAATAGCGTTGTGAGAACAGAGTCTGGGAATTCAATCAGAGGAAAACTGAATCTTGTGAGAAAACAATCTTCTGAATCAAGCTGGATGATCATGTAAGCAAATTTTGTGACTCACAAGAGGCATACTCCGTTGTTCTGTGGATGATGAAACAGTGGAAAGACTGGCTATCTGACTGCCCGTGTGTTGGACCCGCTGGAGTTTGGGTGATCGGCAGAGTAGGCCCTTGCCTGGAGTGTGCAAGAGACTGAAGTCTTTTGGTTTCCTTTCCTTTCCCTTTGTGCATTTAGATTCTACCATGACGCTTGGCACCCAGATTTGCCAATAAACGTAAGGAATGTGGTCCAAGCTATGACTCTGGCTAACATGGTGCTGATGAACTGATTCTTTCCTCCTGCCAGCTCTCAGTCTCCCAGAACAAATGCCCCAACTAGTTCTCTTGTGCTTTCATTTGCCTGAAACCAGTCCCAGCCTCAGTTGCTTCTGATTGTTGCCTTATCTCTTCCTGAGGTTCACCTTGGTTTTACCAGTTCACCCCCACCCCCTGTCCAACAATATATACTCCTCAATGGCATTGAGCCCACCCCTGCAACAACTCACATCATGCAGTTGTTTGAAACATTCCATTTCTTCATCCCCTTCTCTGTCATGATGTGCCCAGATGTGGGATAGCAAGGCTAAATTATAATAATAGGTCACATTTATTCAACACGTGCCATGTGCCAAGCACTGAGCTCAGTACTTCATATGCTTTTCTTCAATCCTCACAGAAACCTGGTGAGTGTAGGTACTGTGTTTGCCCCCATTTCACTGCTGAGGAAAATGAATTCAGTCAAGGACTAATGAACTTGGCCCAAGGTCATACAACTTGTTAGTGCAAGAGCCAGAATCTGATTCTAAACCCTGGCCTCCTAATTAATTCTTTCTCTCTCCCCTTACAAAATGGCTTATGGGAAGGCAGTGTATTATTAGCAAATAAGTCATTGTTTGGGACTCTGACTGGAGTCCAGCCTCTATACAGGCTTACAGAATGAAGATCAGAGTACTGCTCTTTATATCTCTGTTGCTTCTCCCAAAGGCAACACTGATACCATTCCCCATGTTCCTTTATCAGATTTTGGGGTGAAGGATGGTTTTCCCTTTTTTTAGTGATGTGAATATAAATGACACTGAGAGGGCAAAAAGCTGTCCCCAAGTCACACGTCTAAGGTGTGGCAGAAGCAGGAACAGAAGCTGGCAGTTGGCAATCCTGACCCACCTATACTCCCAGCCTATACCCAGATAAGTGCCATGGGGAACTTGCAAGTGTGCTTGAGAATTCTATATTACTCTCAAATGATATCTTCCTTTCCTCCCAATGTCATCCCCCATAAGTTTTTCCTTAGTAAAAAATTGTGAAACCACAGTCCATTTATTCCTAATTTCCATGGGATTCTGTGATGAGTTCCATCATTGTCTCCAGATGATTATCTCCTGTCAGCCTCTGTCACTTCTTCCCAGGTCTGGATCATTTTAGGCTAATTCTCCTAATGTTAGTGAGGACCTTGATGTACTCCTCTTTTCCAGACATGAGTATAAATTCATGAGGTTTGAGGCCTATGAATATGGAATTTAGTATTGCTATGTTAATATAGCACCTCCTTGGGGCCCTTAAAGGTTGTGGGTTATGTCCCCTGTGGTAGCCTATAGAAAATTGGTGTCAGGACTACGGGTAACAGTAACAGAATATAGAGACTGGTTAGAGGCTATTACTGGGAAACCAAAGAGCAGACAACTGGATGAGCAACTGAAGAGCTTAGTGATTCTCATTTGCATGTTTGATAACTTTATCCATACTACCAGAGGACATGGAAATCAAGTACGCTTGCTTCCTTTCCTGGATTGTCTAATATTGTCTTCCTCCAAACCTACAAAGAATCATTTTTATTCATAGGGGTGTGACATATCCCCTTTGTACAAGAGGAAATGATAGTAATTAACATCAATTGAATACCTATTAGGTGCCAGGAACATAGTGTTAAGGCATGTTATTATTATTTTTAAAGGTTTTTAAAATTTATTCATGAGAGACACAGAGAGGCAGAGACATAGGCAGAGGGAGAAGCAGGCTCCTTGAGGCAGCCCAATGTGGGACTTAATCCCAGTACCCTGGGATCACACCCTGAGCCAAAGGCAGATGCTTAACCGCTGAGCCACCCAGGCATCCCTAAGGCATATTAATTCATATATTCATTCATATATTCATATTCATTAATTCATAATTCATGCATATCACCCATACATAGACTTTATGAAGTAGATGCTACTGTTATCATCTCTGGTTCATTTGGGAGAGTGGAGGCACAGAAAGATTTGGTGACTTGGCCAGGCTCACATGGCCAGGTTAGGTGGAATTTGAATTAAAGCAGTCTGACTCCAGAAGCTACCTTTTTCCCTACTCTGCTACACTGCATCTTAGAAGCATGGCCACTCAGATGCTATGTAAGAGGGAAAAAGAAAAGATCTGTATAGAGCCTCTATCCTATGTCTGTCTTACTATAAGCCACTTTAAATTTCTTTTGGGAAGGTTCAAGGGGCAGATTATGCAGAAAGACAAAAATCATTCTGGGGACATGGGTAGTGACTGAGACATCCACAAGGAACCCCAAGGAGAACATCTGCAAGGAGCTGAGGTTGAAGGAGTAATGCTGTAGCCACCAAACATGATCTCTGCTAATGGTTACTCCAGCATTTCCTGGAGCATGTCTCAGGACTTTCAGAATCACTGATGCTGTTGGCTTCTCATACACTTTAATTCTGAAACAATCTAATTAATTAGGTGATGCTTTGATCCTCTACATTTCAGAAGAAGGGACTGAAATCCCAAGAGGGCCACTCTCTTGTCTAAGGTCACAGAGCTGGTAAGTGACAGAGCAGCCTGGATTTAAAGTTCTATAGTTTGTTTTTAGAACCCAAATATTTCAATTTTGCAGATGATAGAGGAAATCTGGAGTCCAAAAGCTCATGCAAATCGAAGGTCAGGGCAAGGAGTCAGCAATCTGGGGGAAAGCAAGAACCTGGAGGACCAACTTACTGAAAAGCAAAGCCAGCCAGCCACTGGTCAAAAGGCCAAGTTCGGAAGAGCCTCAAACAGCAAAGGAGCAGAGCAGGGCAAAATGGATTAGAAATCAACTTTGAGGATTAGCACAAAGGACGTTTGAATTTCATGTGAACACTGATCCCAGCCAGGAAACTTCATGTTATGTTTTCTATTAGTGCAGGGACCAGTCCCAGGGCTTATCTAGCCTAAGAACTACAGGGAAAAGTAGATTAAGTAGGAATGCCTGGATGGAAGGCAATGGTATAAAAGAATATATTCAGGGGCACCTGGGTGGCTCAGTTAGTTGAGCATCTGACTCTTGCTTTCAGCTCAGGTCATGATCTTGGGGTCGTGAAATGGAGCCCCACATCAGACTCTGCTCAGCAGGGAGTGTGTTTGAGAGTCATTCCCTCTCCCTCTACCCCTCTGCATACTCTCTCTCAAAAATAAATAAATCTTTAAAAAGTTAAAAATAAAAAATAAAAGAACATATTCAGATAAACGCTTGCTAGAGGTTATTTAGAAAATGATAAAACTATGGATTATTAGGGGGTCAGAAAAAAATCCTAGGCTCCTCCCCACCACATTTATCCTTGAGTCCTTTTGATGACATTCCTGGCAAGGTCACCTAGCTCCTGCTTAAACACTATCTCCTGGGGCAGCTGGTTTGATTTTCAGGAAACTTTCTCAGTTCAAAACTTACTCTTTATGTTGGCCTGAAATCTGCTTCTCTGTACTTTCCTCTTTTTGGCCCTAGCTATTTTCTCCAGGGATACAAATAAGTCTAATTCACATCCACATTACAACAGACTTTGGGGCACATTTTGAAGATGGATAGCATGAGGATAAATTGTGCTATTAGCCTAACCTGATTGGAAAAGTAAGTACAGACTGACTTTTCTCATGGAAAGGCTAGTTTCTTGACCATGGAAAGTTGAGTTTCTTAAGCCATAATTTCTCCAAGAGGGGATTATATTTTGGATTTACTATTGTCTGAGCTCATTCTTCTGGATCTTCCCAAATACCCTAAAAGCAGTTTGTTCCCATGGTAAACTCAGTTTTAGTTTGACTTTGTTTACTTATTTCTAGCCCTGTGGTCTTGGCCCCATTCAGTGAAGAGTATGAAGAAGGAATTCCTATTCTAAATAAAAATTTCTCTCTCTCTCTCTCTCTCTCTCTCTCTCTATCACTACCCCTGTTGTTACATCCCCAAATACATGCATTCTTTATAGCTAACCTGGTCATTTGGGATAAACACTCAATATTTGCAGAGATACAGCATAAGTGTGATAAGGACAGAAAGAAGAGGCTCTGCCTTATTTTGTTGATGTTTTTGACAGCTAAATTAGTGAGATAAAGTAGAGGCAGGTTAAAGGGATGCAAAAAGTTATGCATTTGTTTCATGAGAAAGAGAGAAATTGAGAGACAGAGTTCGTACCAGACAGAAGGAAGAATGTGCCATACAGGATAGTCTGGAAAGATCATCCAAGATATACAGTTTCTTGGCCTCTGTATGATGAGAAAGGAAGGAAAAATTGAAACAATGGCAACTATAGATGAAAAATGGAGTTTGTGAATCAAAATTAAGAAGGATTTATGAACCACATAAAGAGAGAAATTCCATAGTGGATACTTGTGAATTTTTCCAACCAGAAGTCCCAAAAATTAAGAAAAGATGTATTAAGTCGAGGCAGTGTAAATTTAAGAGAAAGAAAAAAAGAATGATTGGGTTTAAATTGGAACTCAAAGAAACAGAAAAAATTATTTTAACAGAAGCTTGGAGTTATGTTTCATAAAGTTTCTTTTCTTCCCCTTGGGTGTGTGCAGAGGCGGGGGCGCTGACTTGGCAAAGATCTAACACCCAAACTGTGCTGCTGCAGCCTTTGTAGTGTGATGCCAGGGAACAGCCAGGGTAGCAGTGGGGTACAGAAGAGAACAAACCTGGTTTAGGCAAAAAAAGGGAAAGGGGAGCACAGAATGCAACACAAAATAAACAGGGAAGAGCCCTCCAGACAGGCCAGGAACTATACTGGATCTCATAAGAGCTCTTTTTCACTTCTGCCACTGCCAAAAGTCCGATTTGTAAAGTGCAAAGGAGGGCCATGAGGCAGTTTTGGAAAACAAGTAGACACCCAGGATATGAGAGAAGTAGACTAAAGCACAGGTGACTCAACCCAAGTTGGCTGGACACGTAGTAGGGCCCATCATGGAGACATCTGGTAAGCACTGAGGAGGAAACCATTTATCCCAAGGGCCAGCAAATGAGGAGATGGGGCATAAACCTTAAATCAGCCTCCCCAGGGGATGAGTCAGGAAGTTGTTGTTTTTTAAAGACTTATTTATTTTAGAGAAAGAGAGAAGAGCACACATGAGCAGGGACAGAGGAAGAGGGAGGGAGAGAATTTCCAGCAGACTCCCCTCTGACTGCAGAGCTCCATGTGGGGCTCAGTCCCATAACCCTGAGATCATGATCTGGGCCAAAATCACAAGTCTGACTCTCAGCCACCTGAGCCACCTTGGTGCCCTGAGTCATGAAGGTTTTAAAGGCAGGTGGAAAAGGGTCTCGGTGAGGAGGAGAGGGCTTGTGAATCAAAATCAGATAAAGGAAATTGCTAAGTAAAGGAGGTTAATCTCATTTTGTTGAGCTCAAAAAGAAGGTCAGTGGTCCCAATTGGTTCCTGCCAGCTTCTTGATGGAAACTTGAGTTCCTGCAAACAACTAAATTAACACTTGGTTATCATGGTATCAAGCAAGGATACTATCTCATAGGAATGTGGTGGCAGACAGCATTCGGAGAAGAGGCAGAAATGGGAAAAAGAGTTGCAGCTTCACTTGTCTGCTGTGTTAACTCCTTGGTTATGGGTCTCTCTCTCTCTCTCTCTCTCTCTCTCTCTCTCTCTCTTTCTCATGAGTGACATTTTCTGGAATAGCCTATAACTCAAGCCCAACAGCAATTTAGGCTAAGGACACAGTCTTCTAAGTGGCTCAAATGCTAGTGTGAGCCAGTACCGAAAAACTTCCCCTAGCCCTGTCCCACAGGAGGTAAAGCCCAGGTGCACTGGCAGGCCACACGGTTGTGAAGGGCTCCTGTAAGATTTTAGAAGTCTTGGGGCACCTGGGTGGCTCAGCAGTTTAGCTCCACCTTCGGCCCAGGGGGTGATCCTGGGGTCCCAGGATAGAGTCCCACGTAGGGCTCCCTGCGTGGAGCCTGCTTCTCCCTCTGCCTGTGTCTCTGCCTCTCTTTCTCTCTGTGTGTCTCATGAATAAGTAAATAAAATCCTTAAAGAGAATTTAGAAGCCTTTAGGGAGGAGATATTTGAGGGGTTCTTTCAGGGTCATGGAGAAAAAAAAAAAGCTAAACTGAGGGCTGCAAGCAAAGGAAGCTGGGCCTTATCTTCTCCCATCCTTGTTGCCAAGTACGCCCTCAAGCAATCTCGAATGTATAATTGTGTGGAACATGAGGTGAACTTCTCTGACCTCATAATTTTGGTGAAGATGATGAAAAGGATGAGTGAGTCCTTTCTATTTCCAGTAGCAACAATTGGATAACGGGAATGGAAATTCTGTTGCCTCTAAAATACCGGATGGGAGAACAAAAGGTCAAAGAGCCTAATCCTTTATCAATAACTAATTGATCTCCCTACTCCGTGGAACCCTTTCCAAATTTTAAGATCTGATTATTTAATACCTTCATAGTGCAAAATTGTATATAATTTACCCAAGATAAGAAGTGCATTTTCCTGCCAATGCTCAAAATGCAGGGATGTTCAACCCTGAACAAATTAAAAATAACAAAGTAAATGATCTTTATTCATTATGACGTTCTCAGCTTTGGCTGAATAAAGAACATCTTTTCTCGCCTAAATTTTAAATGACAGAGTGCCCTGGATCCAAATCATAATGACATTTATCCTGTTATCTGATGCCTCAGAGAAGTTGAAGGGATCCATAAATATAGTTGTCTTCATGTTGCAGACACATTCTTCACCCTTTTTGACAGTTATTAAATACATTAATTTTCTGATGGTAATTTCAATGTAATAACCATATGAAAAATGTAAGTCTCGTTTTCCCATCAGAAAAGAAGAAACTGAGAAGTATCTGGAGAGCCATAAATCAGAGTATGAAAGACTCGTACAATGCCATTCAGGGAGTGGGGTGGAATTTCGTGTGTCAGAATTGAATTGGAGCAGAAATATAATATGGTTACAGTCCAAGGGACTTTTCCATGCAATTTGTCCCTAACCCAGATAGAGAAAAATGGTAGCCTCACCAGAATAATTAGTAAGCAAGAAACACACAGGTACTAGACAGGGTCTTGAATTCTTGGTTGACTCTACCAGAGTAAACCCACAAATAATCTAGGAGGAATGGTTTACTGAAGCAAATAGCTTGAAAATCAAATAATTTGGTAGTAAATGTTGGCTCTTAATGATACAGGGCTCTGCAAAGATCAGACTTTATCTCCCAGAAGTGAGGTTCTTTGGCTCAACCCTGTTTTGTGGCTCTTGGCAGTATTCCCAAACCTGAGCTAGATCTCTGTCAAACCCATGTACTGGCCCCCAGGGAATTAAACCAACCATCAGGTAAATCGCCTACATCTACCATAACAATGTGAAAACAATCCAAAGTGCATTCCTCCTCCATAAGTGAAAAGCAGGACATTACCATTAATGGGAATGCCACTTTTATTCAGAAATGCCTATTTTAGGGCAGCCCGGTGGCTCAGCGGTTTAGCGCAGCCTTCAGCCCCTGGCATGATCCTGGAGACCCAGGATTGAGTCCCACATCGGGGTCCCTGCATGGAGCCTGCTTCTCCCTCTGCCTCTCTCTCTCTCTCTCTGTCTCCAATAAATAAATAAATAAATAAATAAATAAATAAATAAATAAATAAATACATATTTTTTAAAATGCTTGTTTTAGAATATGGGTCGTTCTTAACATCAATGTCAAAAGCCCTCAAAGGGGCCCCATAGAATAGTAGGAAACAAGCACAATCAAACACCTTTAAAGTTTGGCTGGTAGCACTATTCTTATTGCTTTGGAGGCAAAACAGGCCGGTTTCCTGTTCATTTTAAAGATCTTTCTTTCAGGTACACCCAGACTATTACACTCATAGCCTACTTTTTTGGCAATTCGTTTCATTTTGCTTCATTACTGTCCCTCCCTTCCTTCCTTCTTAAAAATATTTAATGTTACCAAAGTAATATGGGGAGATAGTTAAAAGATTAGGTTTCAATTGAAAAAAGCAGTCGCTTTATTCAACTCTCTCCACTCCTCAGCCCCATTTGAACCTTTTAGCCATTGTTTTAGTATTTACCCCCATATTCCTAAATGATGTGTTTTGTTGTGATTTCTTTCTTCTTTTTCTGTTTTAGGCTGCTCATCATCACTTATTTTTATTATTGAAGTATAACTGACATACAAAATTCTGTCAGTTTCAGGTGTACAACATAGTGATTTGACATTTGTATACAATGAGAATGAATCACTGCAATAAGCCTAGTTACCATATAATTTCTTGGCTTATCAACATTACACATTGTCTATTAACTTCTTTTAATGGAAGATGAGAAATTTAAGCATCCTATTATCTCTCTCATGCACGTCCATTTCTGTTAGTACTTAAAATGCCATACCCATGTAAATGCTATTCACTGTTGAACCAAGTGTCTACCATGTTCAGTAGACAAAAGTTGTCTACCATGATTCTACTACTTTTCAAATTTTTGCGCACAAATTCTTTGTTGTTTCTTTTCATTTGCCTTGTTTTCTATATACCTAACATTAACTTTGCTCCAAAATGTCCCTCCAGAATTGTCAAATGTCCATCAATATGTTTTTACAACTACTCAAATACTTAGAAAAAGTTACCAAAAACTTACCATTTCCATTTTCCCCTGGAAGCCACTTTCCCAGTACCCTGTACCATCCTGTTTCAGTCCAGAATGGCTACTTTTGCCTCTAGGCCTGAAACACAACTCTTGTCCCATAACCTCCATTATTATTCATTCATTATTCCGTGTTGGCTCTCCTCTTTCCTAGGCTCTCATCTTTTTAGGTTTACTCCATCACTTTGATGAAGCATATGCAACCTAAGATGCATGGAAAATAAAGTTTTGAGTTCTTATAACCTGCCTTTTCTTAAGGTTTCTCTCAAGCTGGAGAATTTCTTGGCAATTCTTGGCAATATTAACAGTTACCCGTGATAAAAGTGATTAGAACCCTGCGTGAATGTGAGGTGAAGTCTTGAGGTTTGCTGATTGGTGGGTTGCTTGAATGGTGGTTAGGTGGAAGTGGGTCTCTTCACAAAGACACCCAAAATATCAGAGTTCTTTTTCTCTAAGAACCTTAGTTTCTTCAAGCATAGCTATCTAATTCATTACCCTAAGCAAAAACAGTAGTGGTATATACCTGGCTGTATCTAGGTACAGGGTATAGGGAAGGAGTGAAGATCCCATTGCACCCTATGAGATTTTCTCTTAATTTCCTTGTTCTCAGTTCCAAGCTTTATGCCTGTTCTACACACTCATCCTTGAGTCTGAAACCTCCCCAAGTTCAGTATTTCCAAAGACTAAATCTCTTGTCTCCTACTGGAGAAGGGAAGTTGGTCACCATCTGTGTGGATCAGAAGAGGGAACCTGGTGAGTTCAAACACTGTAGATTATCATTCAACCAATCTTTCTGTTTTCGTTCCATGACACTTTTTTACCTTCTGTAGTATCTGGTGCCTCCACCCCCTAGTTTCTGCAGGGCTATAGGGGTCACTTCTTGCTCTTTCCCCTCTGTGGGTACTGAGGTTATAAATTTCTTTACTCTTCAGAATTGAGTTATTCTCTTTTCTTTCCACTTTTTCTTTTCTAAAAATCTATTGAAATCTTTTGTCTACTGTTGTCTCCTTTCCTATTTTCTTAGTCCCTGTTGGTTAATACCTTTTATTATTCCAATCCTTGCCATTTTGATAAGGGCTTGGGAGGGAAACAAGATAAGTTCATGTGGATATTTTGCTATATTTAACTGGAAGTCTGTTTATCCATTACTTTTATATAAGCAAGGTGGTTTGTACAGTCTTCTCTGTTTATCTATTATTGCAGGTGATTTAGTGAGGCTTTAAATGAATGGACAGAAGGCTAAATTAGTCTATATATGAAGATTAGTTTTGACTCCAACTCAACAATCCTTCTTAGGGTCCTATAGAAAGCTATTTATTTTTCTATACTTAGGGGACATTATGAATACAATCTTGGGCCTATGACTAATTAAAAAAAATAATATCAGTGTGCCCTTAATATGCTGTCTCTCCGTTTGTATCCTAAGCATTCCGATGAAAGAATTAGAAGAAGATAGCAGGCTGAAATTCCATAGAGACAAATCCAGGCATTTGTATGGGAATTTTTTTCAGCCAACTTTCATTTATTATGTAAATTCAAACATAAGAAAAATATATATCCAGCTTCAAGTTGCATTGAAAAGCTTCATGCAATTTCATGGCCTAGTAATACCTCAGTCATTTATTTAAAAATGGCCTTGCTAGCAAGAACTGATATAGTCTCCATCATTTCCTTCTTATCTGGGTATGAAAAATCTATGGCAGGAGGTTGGACTTCTTTTTTTAAGCAAAAGGGAGGGACGCCTGGGTGGCTCAGTGGTTGAGCATTTGCCTTCAGCTCAGGATGTGATCCCAGAGTTCCAGGATTGAGTCCCACATTGGGCTCCTGCATGGAGCCTGCTTTTCCTCCCTCTATCTGTGCCTCTGCTTCTCTCCCTGTGTCTCTCATGAATAAATAAATCTTAAAAAAAAGTGAAAGGGAAATACTGTATAATTCATTTTCCAGAATTTATTAATTAATTATTAATCATTAAATGTTTTAAAGCAGTGTAACAGTTTTAAAAACAGTCTTTTGGAGGGGGAGGAGCAAGATGGCGGAAGAGTAGGGTCCCCAAATCACCTGTCTCCACCAAACTACCTAGAAAACCTTCAAATTATCCTGAAAATCTATGAATTCGGCCTGAGATTTAAAGAGAGACCAGCTGGACTGCTACAGTGAGAAGAGTTCGCGCTTCTATCAAGGTAGGAAGACGGGGAAAAAGAAATAAAGGAACAAAGGCCTCCAAGGGGGAGGGGCCCCGCGAGGAGCCGGGCTGAGGCCGGGGCGAGTGTCCCCAGGACAGGAGAGCCCCGTCCCGGAGACGCAGGAGCTGCACCGACCTTCCCGGGCGGAAAGGGGCTCGCGGGGAGTTGGAGCAGGACCCAGGAGGGCGAGGATGCCCTCGGGCTCCCTGGGACAGTAACAGCAACTGCGCGCCCAGGAGAGTGCGCCGAGCTCCCTAAGGGCTGCAGCGCGCACGGCGGGACCCGGCGGGACCCGGAGCAGCTGAAGGGGCTCGGGCGGCGGCTCCGCGGAGGGGGCTGCGCGGCCCCGGGAGCAGCTCGGAGGGGCTCGGGCAGAGGAAGAGGCTCCGTGCGGAGGGGGCTGCGCGGTTCCAGGAGCTCGGAGGGGCTCGGGCGGCAGTTCCGCGGAGGGGGCTGCGCGGCCCGGGAGCGCGAATCCACCAGCGCAGGCCCCGGAGCACAGGGCGCCGGGACACAGCCCAGGATCCCGCCTCCCCCGGGACAGGCAGAGGCCGGGAGGGCCCAGGACAGCAAGGACGCTCCTGCCCCAGCTGAGCACATCAGCGGCCCCGCCCCGGAGCCTCCAGGCCCTGCAGACGGAGTTCCTGCCGGAGCTGAATCCAGGTTTCCAGAGCTGCCCCGCCACTGGGGCTGTTCCTCCTGCGGCCTCACGGGGTAAACAACCCCCACTGAGCCCTGCACCAGGCAGGGGCACAGCAGCTCCCCCAACTGCTAACACCTGAAAATCAGCACAGCAGGCCCCTCCCCCAGAAGACCAGCTAGACTGACAACTTCCAGGAGAAGCCAAGGGACTTAAAGTACACAGAATCAGAAGATACTCCCCGGTGGTTCTTTTTTTTGTTTGTTTGTTTTTGTTTTTGTTTTGTTTTGCTTTTTGATTTGTTTCCTTCCCCCACCCCCTTTTTTTCTCCTTTCTTTTTCTTTCTCTTTTTCTTTTTTTTTTTTTCGTTTTTTTTTCTTTTTCTTCCCTTTTTTTTCTCTTTCTCTTTTCTTTCCTTCTTTCTCTCCTCTCTTTTTCTCTTTTTCCCAATACAACTTGCTTTTGGCCACTCTGCACTGAGCAAAATGACTAGAAGGAAAACATCACCTCAAAAGAAAGAATCAGAAACAGTCCTCTCTCCCACAGAGTTACAAAATCTGGATTACAATTCAATGTCAGAAAGCCAATTCAGAAGCACTATTATACAGCTACTGGTGGCTCTAGAAAAAAGTATAAAGGACTCAAGAGACTTCATGACTGCAGAATTTAGAGCTAATCAGGCAGAAATTAAAAATCAATTGAATGAGATGCAATCCAAACTAGAAGTCCTAACGACGAGGGTTAACGAGGTGGAAGAACGAGTGAGTGACCTAGAAGACAAGTTGATAGCAAAGAGGGAAACTGAGGAAAAAAGAGACAAACAATTAAAAGACCATGAAGATAGATTAAGGGAAATAAACGACAGCCTGAGGAAGAAAAACCTACGTTTAATTGGGGTTCCCGAGGGCGCCGAAAGGGACAGAGGGCCAGAATATGTATTTGAACAAATTCTAGCTGAAAACTTTCCTAATCTGGGAAGGGAAACAGGCATTCAGATCCAGGAAATAGAGAGATCCCCCCCTAAAATCAATAAAAACCGTTCAACACCTCGACATTTAATTGTGAAGCTTGCAAATTCCAAAGATAAAGAGAAGATCCTTAAAGCAGCAAGAGACAAGAAATCCCTGACTTTTATGGGGAGGAGTATTAGGGTAACAGCAGACCTCTCCACAGAGACTTGGCAGGCCAGAAAGGGCTGGCAGGATATATTCAGGGTCCTAAATGAGAAGAACATGCAACCAAGAATACTTTATCCAGCAAGGCTCTCATTCAAAATGGAAGGAGAGATAAAGAGCTTCCAAGACAGGCAGCAACTGAAAGAATATGTGACCTCCAAACCAGCTCTGCAAGAAATTTTAAGGGGGCCTCTTAAAATTCCCCTTTAAGAAGAAGTTCAGTGGAACAGTCCACAAAAACAAAGACTGAATAGATATCATGATGACACTAAACTCATATCTCTCAATAGTAACTCTGAATGTGAACGGGCTTAATGACCCCATCAAAAGGCGCAGGGTTTCAGACTGGATAAAAAAGCAGGACCCATCTATTTGCTGTCTACAAGAGACTCATTTTAGACAGAAGGACACCTACAGCCTGAAAATAAAAGGTTGGAGAACCATTTACCATTCGAATGGTCCTCAAAAGAAAGCAGGGGTAGCCATCCTTATATCAGATAAACTAAAATTTACCCCAAAGACTGTAGTGAGAGATGAAGAGGGACACTATATCATACTTAAAGGATCTATTCAACAAGAGGACTTAACAATCCTCAATATATATGCTCCGAATGTGGGAGCTGCCAAATATATAAATCAATTATTAACCAAAGTGAAGAAATACTTAGATAATAATACACTTATACTTGGTGACTTCAATCTAGCTCTTTCTATACTCGATAGGTCTTCTAAGCAAAACATCTCCAAAGAAACGAGAGCTTTAAATGATACACTGGACCAGATGGATTTCACAGATATCTACAGAACTTTACATCCAAACTCAACTGAATACACATTCTTCTCAAGCGCACATGGAACTTTCTCCAGAATAGACCACATATTGGGTCACAAATCGGGTCTGAACCGATACCAAAAGATTGGGATTGTCCCCTGCATATTCTCAGACCATAATGCCTTGAAATTAGAACTAAATCACAACAAGAAGTTTGGAAGGACCTCAAACACATGGAGGTTAAGGACCATCCTGCTAAAAGATAAAAGGGTCAACCAGGAAATTAAGGAAGAATTAAAAAGATTCATGGAAACTAATGAGAATGAAGATACAACCGTTCAAAATCTTTGGGATGCAGCAAAAGCAGTCCTAAGGGGGAAATACATCACAATACAAGCATCCATTCAAAAACTGGAAAGAACTCAAATACAAAAGCTAACCTTACACATAAAGGAGCTAGAGAAAAAACAGCAAATAGATCCAACACCCAAGAGAAGAAGGGAGTTAATAAAGATTCGAGCAGAACTCAACGAAATCGAGACCAGAAGAACTGTGGAACAGATCAACAGAACCAGGAGTTGGTTCTTTGAAAGAATTAATAAGATAGATAAACCATTAGCCAGCCTTATTAAAAAGAAGAGAGAGAAGACTCAAATTAATAAAATCATGAATGAGAAAGGAGAGATCACTACCAACACCAAGGAAATACAAACGATTTTAAAAACATATTATGAACAGCTATACGCCAATAAATTAGGCAATCTAGAAGAAATGGACGCATTCCTGGAAAGCCACAAACTACCAAAACTGGAACAGGAAGAAATAGAAAACCTGAACAGGCCAATAACCAGGGAGGAAATTGAAGCAGTCATCAAAAACCTCCCAAGACACAAGAGTCCAGGGCCAGATGGCTTCCCAGGAGAATTTTATCAAACGTTTAAAGAAGAAATCATACCTATTCTCCTAAAGCTGTTTGGAAAGATAGAAAGAGATGGAGTACTTCCAAATTCGTTCTATGAAACCAGCATCACCTTAATTCCAAAGCCAGACAAAGACCCCGCCAAAAAGGAGAATTACAGACCAATATCCCTGATGAACATGGATGCAAAAATTCTCAACAAGATACTGGCCAATAGGATCCAACAGTACATTAAGAAAATTATTCACCATGACCAAGTAGGATTTATCCCTGGGACACAAGGCTGGTTCAACACCCGTAAAACAATCAACGTGATTCATCATATCAGCAAGAGAAAAACCAAGAACCATATGATCCTCTCATTGGATGCAGAGAAAGCATTTGACAAAATACAGCATCCATTCCTGATCAAAACTCTTCAGAGTGTAGGGATAGAGGGAACATTCCTCGACATCTTAAAAGCCATCTATGAAAAGCCCACAGCAAATATCATTCTCAATGGGGAAGCACTGGGAGCCTTTCCCCTAAGATCAGGAACAAGACAGGGATGTCCACTCTCACCACTGCTATTCAACATAGTACTGGAAGTCCTAGCCTCAGCAATCAGACAACAAAAAGACATTAAAGGCATTCAAATTGGCAAAGAAGAAGTCAAACTCTCCCTCTTCGCCGATGACATGATACTCTACATAGAAAACCCAAAAGTCTCCACCCCAAGATTGCTAGAACTCATACAGCAATTCAGTAGCGTGGCAGGATACAAAATCAATGCCCAGAAGTCAGTGGCATTTCTATACACAAACAATGAGACTGAAGAAAGAGAAATTAAGGAGTCAATCCCATTTACAATTGCACCCAAAAGCATAAGATACCTAGGAATAAACCTCACCAAAGATGTAAAGGATCTATACCCTCAAAACTATAGAACACTTCTGAAAGAAATTGAGGAAGACACAAAGAGATGGAAAAATATTCCATGCTCATGGATTGGCAGAATTAATATTGTGAAAATGTCAATGTTACCCAGGGCAATATACACGTTTAATGCAATCCCTATCAAAATACCATGGACTTTCTTCAGAGAGTTAGAACAAATAATTTTAAGATTTGTGTGGAATCAGAAAAGACCCCGAATAGCCAGGGGAATTTTAAAAAAGAAAACCATATCTGGGGGCATCACAATGCCAGATTTCAGGTTGTACTACAAAGCTGTGGTCATCAAGACAGTGTGGTACTGGCACAAAAACAGACACATAGATCAGTGGAACAGAATAGAGAATCCAGAAGTGGACCCTGAACTTTATGGGCAACTAATATTCGATAAAGGAGGAAAGACTATCCATTGGAAGAAAGACAATCTCTTCAATAAATGGTGCTGGGAAAATTGGACATCCACATGCAGAAGAATGAAACTAGACCACTCTCTTTCACCATACACAAAGATAAACTCAAAATGGATGAAAGATCTAAATGTGAGACAAGATTCCATCAAAATCCTAGAGAAGAACACAGGCAACACCCTTTTTGAACTCGGCCATAGTAACTTCTTGCAAGATACATCCACGAAGGCAAAAGAAACAAAAGCAAAAATGAACTATTGGGACTTCATCAAGATAAGAAGCTTTTGCACAGCAAAGGATACAGTCAACAAAACTCAAAGACAACCTACAGAATGGGAGAAGATATTTGCAAATGACATATCAGATAAAGGGCTAGTTTCCAAGATCTATAAAGAACTTATTAAACTCAACACCAAAGAAACAAACAATCCAATCATGAAATGGGCAAAAGACATGAACAGAAATCTCACAGAGGAAGACATAGACATGGCCAACATGCATATGAGAAAATGCTCTGCATCACTTGCCATCAGGGAAATACAAATCAAAACTACAATGAGATACTACCTCACACCAGTGAGAATGGGGAAAATTAACAAGGCAGGAAACCACAAATGTTGGAGAGGATGCGGAGAAAAGGGAACCCTCTTACACTGTTGGTGGGAATGTGAACTGGTGCAGCCACTCTGGAAAACTGTGTGGAGGTTCCTCAAAGAGTTAAAAATATACCTGCCCTACGACCCAGCAATTGCACTGTTGGGGATTTACCCCAAAGATACAAATGCAATGAAACGCCGGGACACCTGCACCCCGATGTTTCTAGCAGCAATGGCCACTATAGCCAAACTGTGGAAGGAGCCTCGGTGTCCAACGAAAGATGAATGGATAAAGAAGATGTGGTTTATGTATACAATGGAATATTACTCAGCTATTAGAAATGACAAATACCCACCATTTGCTTCAACGTGGATGGAACTGGAGGGTATTATGCTGAGTGAAGTAAGTCAGTCGGAGAAGGACAAACATTATATGTTCTCATTCATTTGGGGAATATAAATAATAGTGAAAGGGAAAATAAGGGAAGGGAGAAGAAATGGGTGGGAAATATCAGAAAGGGAGACAGAACGTAAAGACTGCTAACTCTGGGAAACGAACTAGGGGTGGTAGAAGGGGAGGAGGGCGGGGGGTGGGAGTGAATGGGTGACGGGCACTGGGTGTTATTCTGTATGTTAGTAAATTGAACACCAATAAAAAAAAATATTTATACAAAAAAAAAATAAAAATAAAAACAGTCTTTTTAAAAGAAGTTGTGGAAGGTAGAATAATCTTGCCCCTCCCCCCAAAAAAAAGATTTCCTCTTCTAATTTCTGGAGACTGTGCATATGTTATACTACTTGGAATAGGTAAATTAAGGTTTCAGATGTAATTAAGTTTCCTAATCAGCTTTTCTTGAAATGGGGAGAGTATCCTGAATTATCCAGGTGGGCCCAATATCATCACAAGGGTACTACTTACCCTTGTGGAAGAGGGGGACAGAAGAGGGCCAAAGTGATGCAATGTGACAAAGTCTTGACTGGCCATTGCTGATTTGAAGATGGAGCATAGAGACCAGGGACCAAGGAATGCCAGCAGAAACTGGAAAAGGCAAAGAAATGGATTTTTCCCTGGAATCTCCAGAAAAAATAAAAATGAAGCCCTGCTGACTCTTTCATTTTAATCCAGTGGGACTTATTTGGACTTTCGACTCCCAGAACTATAAAATGATTAATTTGTGTTGTTTTTAAGGCCCTAAATTAGTAGTAACTGTTTATAGCAGCCATAGGAAATCAATATAAAAGCCATACTCTGAAACTTCATTTTATCCATTTAATCTGCTAATCAAACATTAACTAGTTCAAATCACTATGCAGATAGTATAAGGACTGCAAGGATGAAACATGAGGACCTTGATCTTTAGGAATTTGCAATCTAGTAGAATAGATGAGGTATTGCATTGCTTCAGATGTGCTACAGATTGGTGGTAAGACCGTTTTTTCTCTTTCCTTTCCCCATGCCCCACACCCTCTGTCACACACATACACACACACTCAACCACACACAATAAATTCTTGATTTATTTAGCCAAAGATACAAATATTTAGCAGAAGTGAGATGCCTACCAGAGCAGGAGCAAAGCAGCATTACTCTTTTAGCCCACTGAGTCCTAATGTTAGACAAACAGTAGTAGGAAATACTGCTTGAATAAAACAAAGTTTCTGGGTGCAAGAAATCTGATTTTGTGCTGCTCTGTATCCCTCTTCTATGAGTGGCTCATATCACCATTCAGGAAGAATTAAATAACCTTTGCACTTTATAAACACAAGGTTCTCCTGCTTCTTCCACTGAAATCAGGGTCATGACTCTACATGTTACCACAGGTGAAAAGGCGGCCATGAGTATCCAGGTGCCCCTGAGAGGTATTTCTTCCTTGAGCTCCACCGGGTTCCAGAAAATCCATTTCCCCATGGTATTGATATAAGTGAATTTAATCACTTTACCTAGAAGGTAAGGATTGATAAGAGAAATATGTATACATACACAGAAACCCACAGGCATGTAGCCTCAGATACTTACAAACGTTGCTAAGGTGATTAATGTATTCTCTTAAGCGAACAGATGCAAGGCAACTTTTAGGATAACTCTGGGCTTCAAAGGGTCAGAGAGGAGAAATTAATCATGTAGAAAAGAAAATCTCTTGATTGAGGAAAAAAAAAGACAGTGACAGAAACTGCAAATGTTGGGTCATGTTTATTATTTTTCTTTTTCTCTCTTCTTGGTTTGCAACATAAATATAATGACAGGGAAAGGCTAGGAAACCTTAAAGGGCTGGCAAATCTAGAATAAGGGAAATTGGGGCTAGATTTAATCATGGTGAATGGCTGAGTTTAGTGTTGCAATCACAGTCATTATATTCAACAGTGATCTTTTGGTACCTACTATGTGCTCAGGAGGTTTTGTGAAAATCACAAAGGCGAATGAGACCCAGTTCTAGTGCTTGCCATCAAGTAATTTTCAATCTAGTGTTTGGGTATAAACGCCCATATAACTCTAATGTAAGGCCTGATATAGGGACTATTAGAAGCACAGGGCCATGTTAAGAAAGAGATCTGATGGTGGGGTTGGGGGGTGTTGCAGTGTGAGTGGGGAGAGATGAAGGAGGAAAAGAGAAAAGCCTCAATGAGGGAGGAAGTATTCAAATAGAACTAGAAGGATGAGTAACAGTTCAATAAGTAAAGCGGACTGAGGAGCTGCGTGAACAAACAGCACAGCACTGGGAAATCAACATGAAGTGTTCCTTCATTCATTCATCAAGGTCTCTGCTCTGTGAAATTGGTTCTACTCTGAGGTTATCATGGGAAAAATAGAGTATTTGACTTAAGCACATCTTGAATTTTGATAGTAGAGATGGCACTTCTCTATCTCAGCCAAATGGTCAAGATGAATCCTTCCAAACTGAATAGAGGCAAGTAAATGCATGAAGTAGAAGAGCACCCTGACATCATTCTGATATAAAGCCATCGTGACTGCTTCCTTAGGGAATATTCTGCTTTCTAGGTCACAGTGAATGGTGCTCATTCCTACAACAGAGGGGTTGTCTACACAATAACATGCACTTTGGGGGCACAGCAGCAATACAGGGGTGAGCTGCCCTCAGTGAGCTCACAGTCTTTGGGGGACTATGGCAGTGTCACCTGTAGAGAGCAGGTCACTCATCCTTTTGGAGCCGTACTTTTCCTTGGAAATGAAGCTTGGCTGGGATGTGGTGAGACTTAAAAAATATATGAAGGGCATATTTGGTGATATAATCATGCAAATTGGCTATTATTCCCCACTCTTAGTCCTTCTACACTGCACAGAGGAGTCTCCTGGGCCAGACTGAACTAGAGTAAGTGCCTATCCTTTTCTCTACCTTGACTCCAACACATTCAGCTGGCTCTCTGACACTCTCTGGCACTGTTTCTAGAATGAATACCTTTCTATTTGATTGACTCACTGGGAAAATGTATTCTTAGCTGGGAGTACTGTGGTGTCTGAACACTCAGTCTGAGCTTCTGCTGGGGCCCTTTAGCAGTCTTTTTCCCCAGAAGGCTACCATTCCTTCCCTAAGATGAACCTTGGTAAACTCTACAGCTGAAGTCTTCTCTTCCAAAGGAGATGTGAGGCAGCAAACTGCAAGCTTTCAGAAAGCTATATGTGGATAACTTTTACTGAAAATATTGCTATTAATGCAACACAATCACCTAAGAGTAATAGAACAAAGGCCAGTTTACAGCTTACTGCTTTTAGAGGAAGGGGGAATGGGCTTTTTAAATTGATTGCTTGGGTGAACACAATTTGTACTAAGTTTGCCTCTCAATTGGACTTGTGACAGCTTTCAGCTATGTTTGAAACACCAGAGAAATTTCTCTTTTGTCCCTTGAAGGGGAAGTGGCTAAATCGATTTGGGTTATTTGTCTGGAAAACCGTCTTGCTCTCTGGAAAACTATCTCTCTGGATGCATAAAACAACCTCTTTTATAAAGATGGGGCCTTGGGCCATGGCTACCTTCCGTAATTACAAAGTGCACATTTATCAGCAATCAAATGTATAGTTTCTCTTTGGAAATGTTCTGGCTGAATTTAAGCTGTTTATCATTATTTCTAAATAAAAAGCTCTGAATGGATTGTGACAACTGCCAGACAGGTGTTATTTAAATAAATAAATAAACAGAACATTGGAAGAATTCTGATTACATTTTTCAAAGAAGTGTCATCTCAGGTAGTTAGAATAATAATCATGAGCATTGGTCTCCCCTCAACAGCCTGCACCTGGGGAAGTTGAATGACAGTTGGGGTGGGGGAGGCCCACTTAAAGTATTGCTGTTCCAGGATTATATGGGAGATAGAAGGAGCATAAAGTTTGGATGGCCCACTGGTAAAATGCTTACTTCCATCTGGTACCTAATGAGTAAATTGGGTGAAACTGGATGTGCCCCTTTATGTAACTAGAGAGTAATATCTTGAGAAGTGATACATAGTTCAAATATAGTCCAATTTCTTTTTGGAAGATAGAACGATTGTCATGGGATATACCTCAGTTTTCCATTCTATAAAATGGGCAAGATGATGCTATTTGTCTACCTCTGTAGGTCTTTATATGGGTCAAGTTAAACAAGACAGTTCCTGCAAAGCAATTACTACAATGCCTGTCTGGAACAGAGTATTGATTTATAAAGCCAGTGTTTTGAGAAATGAACACAACAACAGAAGAAATTGGGAAGTTCTGATTGGGTGTGCCTCTTTGGGAAGAAGGACAGTCTACTCCTGGGTGAACCTCTGAATATCTTAAATGGAAATAGATGAAGAGTCCATTAAGGGAAGAGTATTCTATGCAACAGTTACACAGATGGCCAAACGAGTCATGAGTACTATTTCTATCAGGGAAGGAACTACAAAAATTATTTTACTTTCCACAGTGATCCCTCTACCCACTTAATCCTTCAAATGTATTTGACAATTGAAGATCTATACTTCTCTATCCCATATTAAGCATAGATTACCATGCCATTAGAGTATTATTTCCAGTATGAGGTTCTCTCTTTTATTCATACTAATAATATTAATCATACATACCATTAATTGAATGCTTATATTCTAGGCACTTGGAGAAGCACCTGTACATGCCTTATTTCTTTCAATGCTTAGTACCTTTAAGGTATAGATATTTTTATCCCCATTTTTACAGATGAAGAAAGTGAGTCCCAATAAGGGTAAATAATTTTTGTAAGATCATATGGCCAGAGGAATGTGAATACGTTTCAGGAGATTCAGAATTACTAATTATTTGCATTTAGGGATTGCTCTAGAAGGTTACATGAAATCTGAGGAGTGCATTCCTAATCACCTTCAAGTTTATGAAGAAGGATTATAAGAGATACAGCCTAGTTGACCTTGATTTCTTTTTTTTTTTAATTTTTATTTATTTATGATAGTCACAGAGAGAGAGAGAGAGGCAGAGACACAGGCAGAGGGAGAAGCAGGCTCCATGCACCGGGAGCCCGACGTGGGATTCGATCTCGGGTCTCCAGGATCGCGCCCTGGGCCAAAGGCAGGCGCCAAACCGCTGCGCCACCCAGGGATCCCTTGACCTTGATTTCTTTAGGGATACTAGCAAAAAGAAATGGGCTAATGTGGATGAAAAGACATATTCCATCATCAAACTTCTGGAATAAATGACCCATGGATGATGGCCAATTCCACAGTCAACCACAGGGCTTGGTTGATTTGCTCAAATGCTTGCTTGGTTAGAGGGGTCAAATGTACTAGCGTTTTGAAACACAGGGCTCAAGAGATAGAAACATGTTTTGGGTTCCAGATTTATTTAGCTTTCCATCTATTGCTTTAGAGAGATACATTATGTTACCCTATTTTCCTATTTTAAATGCATTAACTTGGTGACATGATTTATTTTTTTTTCCTCTAGGATCCTGGGTCTACTGCAGGAATGTATGGGGCCTGGGTGACTTATATTTTTATATAATATGAAAACATTATTTTGGACTTTTAAATATTCTCATCTAAAATCCTAATTGGTATTGACTCTGAAATAGCAATTAATATCATTCCCTTTTTTTAAAAAAGATTTTATTTATTGGACATAGAAAACACAGAGAGAAGCAGACTCCCCACTGAGCAGAGAGCCCAATGCAGGGCTCCATCCCAGGACCCTGAGATCATGACCTGAGCCCAAGTCAGATGCTTAACCAACTGAGCCACCAGGTGCCCCCAATTAAAATCATTCCTGACAACAATTAGCAATCCTTAAATCCAAGGGTTAGAGGTCTGGGCTGCATATTCTTTGAGAAATCACTTATGATGATCTTTAGTCTTTGGGGGGAAAATAGGGCAGATGTGACTAGAAAAGATAAAAGAGTCTGATCTATAATTTCAGCACAGGTTATGTGCATATGGCAGGCTATATATTAAGTATCCAGATCCAAAATCTTTTTAACATGTATGATTTGAAAATTGCATGGTAAAGTAGAGCCCATACCACTTTCTTCAGGTACAGTGATGCTACATATCACACAAGCTCCAAGGAAATAAAACACTTTTTTTCAGCTCAATTATCATTTCCATAATGTGCAAAGTTATTTAGCGATCTTCCATAAATTTCTCTGGTGCTTATAACTGTAATACCTAGGCACTTAATGAATCAATTAACAATTAAATCAATATGAACCACATTTCTCTCAGCAGCCAGAGATCACTTGCAGGGCCATGTCTGTATTAGCTCTCTAGAGTACTTAGAACAATGTAGGCATTTAATAAATGATTAATAACAATACAGATAAGCCTGTGCATTAAAGAAGATTGAATTATAACTTTGGATCAATTTTTTTTGAAATGCTTTTACTTGAAATAGATCTGAAATTGATCTAAGGGAATGGCAATGAGTTACATATATGGATAATACATGATTTTCTTTCAAGTAAAATATGAACAAAATTTGTATTTAATCGTTACTACTGCCTTGTTATGTTTATAGTATCTAGGCTTGCCTAGTATTTTATCTAGCTACTTCCCTGAAGCCCCTCCCTATCTTTAGACCTGTAGCAGATGAAGTCATACTACCCAGTCTCTTTGAATGATTTATGAACACTTGTATCAGCCTCAGGGATCTCCTTCACCGACTTGTTCTCTGTTCTGGTGATTGACAGGACAAACCTAAACACCAAAACTCAAGTCTTCCATAACTAAGCTGGTTGTTGAGCCCTGTCTCCTTGCTTCCAGAGGTAACCTTGGAGTTTCTAGTACTGGAAACTGACCTGAACAGATTTTACTCTGACCATTGATTATTCTAGATGGAGTCCTGTAGACTAGCATTTTGTTATCTTATTGAGTTCACAAATACCTTCATAATCTTATGAGACCTATGGACTGTTGCCCCCCTCCAAAATTTTTCAGAACAATCCTAGATTATTTAACAGATCCCCAGAAACTCATCTATGAGTGCCAGGTTAAGAATCACTGCTTTAAACTGTCACAGGAACTTGATGATACACTGGAGCTAGAGCCAAAGATTACAGGGAAGTGGTATATTCCAAAAGTTTTTTTGGGTAAAGGTAATTTCCACTCTAAGCAAATTTGTGTAATTTATCCCCTAGCTTGACATTGTCCAGAGACTCAAATTGCATTGAAACTGTCATGAGGTAAAAATTTAATACAAAACTGTAAGTGGAAAATAATATAGCAGTTTTATTTATGTTGCTAAGATTAAGGTCAGAGTATTTTCTCTTGAAATTGTACATTTTCTGGGTTGGCAGGAATATTAAAGTTCATCTTGTCCAACAGCACTTCTGATGCTTGAATCTCCTTTATGTTGATCAGTTTTCTTGTCTCTTTAAAGTTAGCTGTCACATTTTTAATGTGTGAGGACAAAATGATGGTTTTTTAATCAATTTGTTTAAGAATTTAAATATACTTCCTTTTTATATAGGGAAAATTTAGCCTTGTGTAACCTCCGGTGTTTTTCTCACAACTGTAAAGAATGCAAATATATTCACGTAGTAATAGAATATGACATAGTCCTTTTTTTCCTGACCTACTTCTATCTAAATTCTAAGATTTGGCTTCTGTGGTTGTTGACATGGCATCGTTCTTTTTCTATGATGAGTGATGCTATCAGTTTTTGAATGAGAAATAAAGGATCATTGTTGGAGAAGATAAAGAAAAACTGAGTCACTTATTTACAAAATGCTTTTCTCTCTGTGACAACCAGCATTTACTACCTAAATTAATAGCATATTTTAGAAATCAGCCTTTTCTACCATGGATATTTTAACTCAACAACTTGGATAGAAAAGTAGTGAAGAGAACAAAGTATTTCTACATGTCAGTTCCAGGAATTCTAGTTATACTTTCCATCTGTTTTCATCAAATCCCTGGATTCCAAATGTCTTTATCCTTTCACAAGTTCTTCGTCCCTCTTTTACTTTCACGTTGAAGTCTTTGGGAACCCTTACCGTATGTATGAGGAAAGATTGAAACCTAATGAGACTGACTTCATCAACAATATATATGCTAATGAACATTGACCTTCAAAGCAGTCAATTTAGAAGCTTGCACAATTCTCCCAATGTTGTTATTGCTAAAAATAGCTTAAAAGTTTTTTCAGAACTAGTTTATGAGCCACATAATGCTGTTCCACTGGCCAGTGGGGCAAGATCTATGGTTATCAACCTTGTTTTACATTGTGATCACCTACAAAGCTTTAAAAATATGGTGTCCAAGCCATCCCTAAGGAGTCTGATTAATTGGTGTGGAGTGTGGCCCCATAGAAGTTTTTGGGTTTCCCTCCTTGGTTGTAGCCAAGCTTGAGAACCATTGGGTCAAAGGTTTAACAAGGTTCTGAAGGCACCTAATAGTTTATATGCCACCTAAGAATGCTTTTTTTTTCTAAGAATGCTTTAAAACCAAATTTCACAGCTTAAAGCTATTCAAAGTGAAGTAATAGAATAGCCTGTCAGGTAATTTACCATAGCTCTCTAATTCACCATGATTTCTCCAGTCCAGTGGCTAATGCGGCACTGCGTTCTATAAGCACATTGCCCAGAAAGCCACTGAACTGTCTTTAATAAAGGAAATCTAAAAGGGAAACATATTCACAAGCCAGGCAGTCTTATTAATTTGACTTTCAATTGACTAGGTTTAGATTATATTAGTTTGTTGAAGAAGATTGTTTTCGTTCTGCATTGTTTTCAATAAGTACATACTGAATTAATGTTTTTACCATATAACAGCAATGAAGGGGTTTTTGTTTGCTTTTTCAGCAGAGGAAGAGGAGCAGCCAAAAATACTCTTTATATCTCATGGTCTTAGCTTATGTGGATTCGAGATTTTGTTTCAGCTTCATGGTACATGCTCTTTCTATAAACAATTTCTCCATAATGCCGATTTCTTATTAAATATGTCTTACAAGATGAGATACTATCTAACACTCCCAAAGTTCTGAATGATTTTACAGAAATGCTTGATGTGGTAGAAACATTTTCAGCTCTCCCTCAAATTAATGAGGTTTGACTTTTACTATGTGGATAAATATATTTATTTGATCAATATATTTGATGGAATTAGATTTAGGAGCAGAATTCATTCACTTAGGGATGATAAAGCACAAAACAAAAGCACAATAACTTACAGATAAGATGGATGATAAAAATGTAATTATAGAAAGAACAAGGGAAAGTTGAAATTATGGCCTGTGTGTTTTCCATAGGAAGAGAAACTTTCAAGTAACAAAGAAACAAACAAAACCCATCACTGTAGAAATCTTCCATATCTATTGATGGTGAACCCAAAAGGATCCTCAAAGCCACTGGTAAGGCCTATCTTTATTTTCTTGGTGATGCTGGTGACCTTGTTTTCTATTAATGCAAATCAGAATTTTTTTTAAGATTTTATTTTTTTTATTATTTATTCATGAGAGACAGAGAGAGAGAGAGCAAGAGAGAGGCAGAGACACAGGCAGAGGGAGAGGCAGGATCCATGCAGGGAGCCCGATGGGGGACTCGATCCCGGGACTCCAGGATCACGCCCTGGGCCGAAGGCAGGCGC
Organism: Canis aureus; assembly: GCF_053574225.1. NCBI lineage: Eukaryota > Metazoa > Chordata > Mammalia > Carnivora > Canidae > Canis > Canis aureus. Next base: position 34,571,124 of record NC_135649.1, on the reverse strand, counting down.
TAAACCACTGAACCACCCAGGGATCCCCACAAATCAGAATGTTAAAGGGGTGTTAATGAATTTCATGGTAGCTGTTAAGAACTACCTTTGAGTAACTGGTACAATCCCAATCCATTAGTAAGGCTGGAGGGAACTGGAAAAAAACAAAAAGCTGAACTACAGGTATCTCCCAATTCCCACAAAACCTAATCTTTCAAAAAGTTCCATATAATTCTGTCCATGTGAAATTTCCAAAATGTGTCATGTGAATTCAACATTTCTTATTTACCAGAGTGATAAAGAACTTAAAAGAAATGAGATGTGTTTCACTCATGTACTTCACAGACCAAGCTCTTGTCACCTCTTATTCTTTAAAGATATCATAATAACCCCTGTTTATTGAACTTATATTATACTAGATGCCAGGCACTGTGCTATACATATATTAGATTGAAGTATAAAATTGCCATATTTGGCCATTGTTGATCTACACGAATAGCACTTGTATATGGCTCAGCCTAATACCTTTTTTCAATTTATCCTTAGAACTACACAATGAGGTAGTTACTATTATCCTCCTTTCATAGATGAGAAACTGAAGTTCAGAGAATTACTTTCTCCTGAGTCCAGAACAAGTTAATGGCAGAGGAATTATCAAAATCTAAAATGGCATGATTCTGAAAGTGAGTGATTTTCTGGTATAGTACTGTTTCTGGCATCTTCCAGTTCATTCAAATGATGTAAGCATAAGGCACACCCAACCTAAGGGTTCAATATTCAATTGTATGAGAATACAGCAGTATTGATGAATATAAGTTTTTTTAGTTACACTAAATTGGAAGTTACAAATTAAGAAGGAATGACAAAATTTGAGAGTATGAATGCCAAAGAGAAATGTAAATTTTGTACTAGCTGGCATAGATCTAAATGTTATCTTTGGCAGTTGCTAAAAATTAGCAACTATACATACTAGGCATATGGGTATGAAACCATTCCCTAATTTACTATATGACCTTGAGAAATTAACTCTGTACTCTCAGCCTCAGCTTATCTATATGTAAGATGAAGGGTTTGGCTTCACCAAACATTAAGATAACTTCTACATGGAATATTCTGTAATTGGTAGGATTATATGGACTTTAGCACTTAGATTCTTTCATGTAGTATTCACTCAGTAGGTACTACGGAATAAATAGATTTTTTAAATGATCAAAAGGCAGATATCTTCATGTTTTTATCATGTTAATTCAAACAAGTATTTGAGAATCTATGTATTTACAGTCTTGCCACTTTGCCTGGGGCTAGTTGTGTGTATGTGTGGAGGGAGTGAGTAGGTGGTATTCAGGTTCAATGGAGAGACAATAAAGGGTTATTATCAGAGGGGTGAAAAGATAAGGTATGCATATTAGAATATATCAAACATAGGATTTAGCATGGCCATACCCTGAGATAGGAAACATTGAAAGATTGAGTTTGAAAGGAGGTGAAGAGTTTCAGTTTTGAATATGGTGGGTTTATCTCACTGCTTATGAGATATTCAAAGTGGAGATGTCCTATTGGACTTCTTAGGCTAGAGCTCAGGTGGGAGAAGTTGGTTTGAGATCCATGTTTAAGGGTATTTGTTGATAAATAAATCTTTCATTCTTTGTTTTGTGTGAGGTTTGGCTACATATCAGAAGTCATTTATGGACAACATTCTATTTATGGAATGTATATCCTAAGAAGCAATGTCAAGAAAAGGGAGAGAAAGGAATTTCAAGAGAAGATGCTGAGAATCTAGCAAGGACATTCTAAAGCCATAATGTAGAGAGAAAGCTGAGATTGGAAGCTAAGGGGACACAGTTATGAAATGGGTCATAGGAATATGAATTGGGTTTCAGGGAGGTTCTGCAAGGTCTTCCAAACCCCTTTTTCCTCATTTAATGCAGTTGTTAGGGCCCCTGGGTAGCTCAGTGGTTGAGCGTCTGCCTTTGGCTCAGGTTGTGATCCTAGGGTCCCGAGATTGAGTCCCACATGGGACTCCCCGTGGGGAACCTGCTTTTCTTTCTGTCTATATCTCTGCCTCTCTGTCTCTCATCAATAGATAGATAAATAAATAAATAAATAAATAAATAAATAAATAAATAAAATCTTTTAAAAAATAATGCAGTTGCTATTTGGCTATATGTATGTAGTAGCCTTTGCCACACAAAGGTACTGCTTAACTTCAGACGTCACTATAGCAGTTGATGTGAAGGGTATTTGGGGGATCGAGGGAAATCATGACTCCACCTTCAGAAAATCAAGTTACTGAGAACAAGGGATGCTAACAAGATCGTTTGGAAAAGGAGAGGATTATATTATCACTGCTAATTATAACTAAACCTTTAGTGTTTTCTTCTGGATAATAGGATGAGAAGTGAGAGTACATGAGGCCAAAAATCAATATGCCCTTTTCCTTCTTTTCAATCCTGTTTATCTTGTGGTTGCATTAAAGTTTCTGTTTAGGTCATTCTTTGTGGAAAGTTCATCATCTCTTAAGTCCCTTAGGCAGTTAGGAGTGAGCTATAGATTGAATAATCAAACTGGAGAAGTTACCACAGTGGAAAGTCCATAAATGGTGAGCATGGAGAGGATGCCCAACCTTTGTTTAAATTAGTATTCAATATTAAGGTGATGGTAGAGGATTTTTATCATGTCATTTATCATGGATTAGAAAGCTAGAAGTATAATTAACCAAATTGCTTATTTCCATTGAAGTGTTTAATTTTCTTGTCTATGGTTGTTACTTTGAAGCATTTAGAATGTTCTTGCCTCTGTTCTCACAGAAGGTGATGAGGGCATATCTATAGATTTAGAGATAATTTTGAAGTACTGGCTTTTCTATTGAACTCAATCTTAACTGTTACTACTGGAAATGTGTCAAAAGCATGAAGTCAATGAATCCCAGGCAGTAAATACTGTTATCCCTAATCTGTAGAAGAGAAACAAAAATAATGCAAGGCAAGGTGACACTTTATAGAAGATTAAATTTAGGGGAACAGTGTCAGGATAGCCTGAGCCACATACGAGCTTTAATAGAGTACGGAACAGAAAGATAAGTAAATACATTGTCTTTGCCAATATTCTGAGAAAAATCAGGCCAAGGATTTTACACTCTGCCAGAGTAAAAACTGTGTGGTGTTTGTGCTTTCTTAGCCAAAGTCTTTTCCTAGGGCTTGGTTGGAAAAAAATGGAAATGTCGATGCAAAAAAATGAGGGCAGACATTAAGGAAAACCCACAGAGACAACACAGCACACCATGTAGTTAGAGAAAGAGAAGTGAAAGAAATTTTGTTTCCCTCTTAAGCTCCTGGCAGATTAGCTCTTACAAATACCAGAGGGAAAATTAAAATAAATAGATAATTCTTTTTTTAAATATTGTGAAAGATACCAGAGGGAAAATTAAAATAATTAGAGAATTCTTTTTTTAAAATATTGTACCCTTTAACCTCCATTTCTTCTATTTTGTCACCTATTTTATGATTTATGATTTATTATTTTTCCTATACTACAGGAACACCTTGTCAATTTCCTTTATATATTTAGTCACATGAACCCAATAACCTTGAAATGTTCCTGTGTTTCAGCTATCATTGCAATTATGGGTATTTTGTTGTTATTGATCATCTTTCCCAGATATTAAATAAACATGCAAATTATTTTAGGTTCACATAAATGGGTTTGGCTAATCAAAACTGCAATGAGATACCACCTCATACTAGTCAGAATGCCTAAAATTAACAAGTCAGAAAACAGCAAATGTTGGTGAGGATGTGGAGAAAGGGGAACTGTCATACCCTGCTGGTGGGAATGCAAGCTGGTGCAGCCACTCTGGAAAACAGTATGGAGGTTCCTCAAAAAGTTTAAAAATAGAGCTACCCTATGACCCAGCAATTGCACTACTAGGCACTTCCCCAAAGGATATAAACAGTGATCTGAAGGTGCACATGTTTATAGCAATATCCACAATAGCCAAACCATGGAAAGAGCCCAGATGCCCATAGAGAGACAAATGGATAAAGAAAATGTGGCATATGTATATTATAGAATAGTACTCAACCGTCAAAAAGAATGAAATCTTGCCATTGCAATGACATGGATGGAACTAGAGGGTATTATGCTAAGTGAAGTCAATCAGAGAAAGACAATTACATGATTTCACTCATATGTGGAATCTAAGAAACAAAACAAAGGATCATAGTGGAAGGGAAAGAAAAATAAAATGAAATCAGAGAGGAAGGCAAACCATAAGACTCTTAACTCTAGGGAACAAACTGAAGGTTGCTGGAGAGGAGGTGGGTGGGAGGATGCGACAACTGGGTGCTAGGCATTAAGAAGGGCACCTGATGTGATGAGCATTAGGTGTTATGTGCAATGAATGAATCACTGAACTCTACATCTGAAGCTAATGATATGTATGTTAACTAATTGAATTTAAACAAAGTAAGTTAAAATAAAAAATTAATAAATGGGTTTAGCTAAAACAGCATTCTGGCATTAAGATCAGAATTTGCCCCACATGCTTACAATGTTGTAGGGACCTATTATTTCATTCATTCATTCATACAAAATTGTTTATTGGGTTTCTTCTATTTTCCAGGTTCTCTCTAAGTATTGAGAGATTGATGCTATACAAATCCTGCCTTCAACGTGCTAATCATATGTTCAGAATAATTTTGCTTCTAAGAGTCTATGTAAGTACCATAAAACAATCTTATTCTTCCATATCATTTCTCTTTCTATCACAGATGACCTCTCTTTTTGAAATATGTGACCTTAGAGCACCTGAGTGGCTCAGTGGTTGCCTGTCTGCCTTTGACTCAGGTCGTGATCCCAGGTTCCTGGGATCGAGTCCCACATCAGGCTCCCCATAGGAAGCCTGCTTCTCCCTCTGCCTATGTCTCTGCCTCTCTCTCTCTGTCTCTCATGAATAAATAAAAAAAGAAAAAAAAGAAATATGAAACCTTAGAGAGAGTTTATCTTGCAATTGCAAGTGATAGATATCAAATGAACTCCAAACCCTGATAGTAAGCAAAATGAATGTTTAGGGATGAGTTTTGGTAAAATTATAGTGAGGTAACATCATAAAACTCTTCTCTAGATCCAGACTTGAAAACCTTCAGATTCATATACTCTACCTAACTCAATTATCAAAGGAGTTCTATTGTTCCAAAATTAGGGATGGAAAACCACAAAATATAAGAAGATTTCTTTATGAAAAAGTATCCTAACTACTATCTGAACTACAGTGGTGCCCAGAGCTTGTCCTATGTTAATTCAAATTTATCAAATATTGCCTCAGTCCTCATTCAGAGACCGGGCTCCTTTGAGTAGAATTGCATTCAGATGAGCTCAATGTTTGTACTTGTCCATCTGGTGACTCTGCATATTGCAATGACTTGTGTCTGAGCCACTTATATCAACAGTCTCTTGTCATAAGCCCAAGACTTGGGCATCTGACCAGAGAAACCTGAAGTCGTGTGAACTGTTTTAGGATGGCTGGTAGTGAACAGGAGTGGTCGGTCCTTCTGCTACTTCATATTGAGATAGTTAATATAGCTAGTCAACATGTTGTCTTCATTTAAAAATAAACATTTTGTATTTTTGCCCTCTTTTTCTTCTCCTATCTGGGGCAAATCTGGAACTTCATTGTCTATAAATTTGGTTGGGAGCTCCCACCATTGGCTGTCATTTTGGTTCTAAGCCAGTACATGGGAATACAGCAGGAGGAGTCAATAATCAGGAAATATTCTCTCTGTGAAAAGCCATTTACATCTTTGATGGATTGAGCCTTATTAGAAACGAATTACTCATCAGTATTTCATTGTCACTGTTTGGGTTAAATTCTCCATCTCACTTCCATCTAAGCTACTTTGATGCTGCATTAAGGGGCTAAATCTTCCAATTTATCGATATGCTACTCACAGAGCATAGAAGCCAGGACTCTGAGGCAAAAATTAGAATTTTTTTCTTTTATTTTTCTTTCCTTTCTGTGGTAACATGAAAGAAAAATACTCTTCACTGGCTAAAGGGTTTTCATACCATGGTCCTTGCCAAACAATGTAAGCTAGCAAGTTTGTACAAATCTCATCCATACCATGCCTTATCCAGTTATACTGTTTAACACAAAGCAGCCTTACTGGACAGCTCAATATTTAGTGATGTGCAATTGGTTTCCTTTTACCCTATCAGCCTGAGAGACAAGTCACCCATTCAAATGAGCAAATATCTTTTCCTCGATCAACCTTGCAGTGACCTTGGCATGACTCCTCTCTATTTGGAAGTAATGATACCCAGGTCCCATTAATCTTCCCCATGATGTTGTCTGGCCTCCTGTAATGGTTACCAATCCTTGAGTTGCTCTAAGGAAATGAAGCATTATGCAAATTTGCACTCATTCCACTGAGGTCAACCTTTTCAGAACTTTCCCCTAAAGAATAATGCTTCATTCATGCTTACTTCTGCTTTATGAATGGAGCCTCTTAGGAGCTGTGCCTGCCCTTTCTCTTTTGCTCTGTAGCCCGTATGACCTTCCCTGAGAGAAGGACTCCTTGGTGGTGTAATTATGATGACAAACCCAGTGTTGTAAGTTGATGTCTACATCACAATAGACATTTAGGGTACTGATGGGATTCAGGCAGAAAAAAAAAAGAAATATGTGTACCTTTTTTTTCTTTCTGGAGTCATTAGGGTATTCATCTGGCTCCCAATTCTCTGAAAGGCAAGATCTCACTCAAGCCACAATAAGCCAAAGCCATTCAAAAAGCAAAGTTTTCCTCATACTTCTCATTTCCAGAATGGATATATGCTGATACACAATTGTAGGATGAGTGGAAACTGTATTTCTGAGATACTTTCATATAGTTCTGTTGTACCAGGATGAGCAAAATTAATCTGTCCCAAAATATAGTTTTTCAACCTTGTATATATAATTAGTCAAAAATATTATAAAGCCATGCCCAGCTTTAAGAACAACAAATATTAGACAAGAGGTCATTATTTGCATTTCAAAAGTCTTCTTCACTTGACTAAAGAATTATAGAAAGTTTCTTGAACTCCATAGTGCATCTCAGCATTTATTTACAGAATATTAAATGTCTGAAAGAATGATAGAAAAATTGAAAATGTGTTAGGGACCACTATTAGCTGAAGAACAGAAAACATAAGAGAATAATAATAAAGTCAACAGAAGATTACATGCAATTTGAAAATACTGATTTATATACATCTTTTGAGAAACTCAACTTCTGTGTTAGAACCCACATCCACGTGAAATGCTTTGGCACCACCAAGTCCTGATGACAGATGACAACTTGGTATAAAAATTAAATATCTTTCAGAATTACATAGACTGATCTCATGGTATATATTATACTGGTTAGAAAAATGGACTGGAAAAGCATACTCAGCTTTGGAACTCAGATTTTTACTTACTGACTATCTGAACTTTGGCAAATTCCTTCAACCCTAAGTTTCTTTATTTGTAATGTGGGGAGTAATAATAATAATAACAATAATAACAACAACAACAACACTTTTGGCAGCTGTGATGATTAAATGATCTAATCCATTTGAAGTGCTTAGCCTGACCCGTAGTAACCCCTTAATAACTATTAGGTTTTATTACTTTTATAGTCATCTTCATCATCATCACTTTTAGATACATTCATTCACTTACCTTCATGGTACTTTCTAAGATAATAACTTTCAAGCTTTTAGCCTACCTCAGAATCACTTGGAGGCTTTGCTAAACAACATCTTGCTGGGCCCCACTCACAGGGGATTTGACTTAGAAGGTGTGTGGTGGAGCCTAAAAATTTACATTTCCACAAATTTCCAGGTGCAGCTGATGCTGCTGGTCTAGGGAATATACTTTGAGAACCACTGTTCTGAGGTATTCAGAGCAAGTTTCAGTACACCTCTTTTATAAGCAGGATAAATCAATGTAAGTGTGCATTGAACAATCAGAACTCATGGCATATAATCTGAAAGCATCTTTATTTTGCCTCCTACTGTTGCTTTAATATTTATTCAGTGGTGAAAGATCTTCCCTTTCTCGTGGATGAAAACCTGAGCAGATGTAGACTTTCAAAACATTCTCAATGGAGCAATTTGTCAAATATTAAAGTTTCTGAGCCGATGCTTTGGCACTGATAAGAGAATTGCCTATACAGAAAAATTTTAAGTGGGTGCAGTCATCCATTCCAGCTAAAAACACAAATAACAAAAACTTCAAATGTTCTACAGGAAAGAAAAATGCTGAAGAAACTTTTCAGTTATAAAGTAGTGCAGACTCGGTGGCTTTCTTTCTACTCCTTCCTCCTTATAGAAAGAAAGAAAATATCTCTAAAGGAGCTGGAATATGTGGGAGATGGCTTCAGAAACACTTTATAAACAAAGACAGTTACACAAATGATTTGAAGCTGAAGTACTTATGCCTGGTGGCTGAGAGAAACTTCAAGGCCTTTTGCGGTCAAACCAATCTAAAATGTTCAAATGATAGACCCACCCTAGTCAGTGTTTCATTATATGATAACAATCTAGGACAATTAGCAAAGAAATTTCTATCCAAAGGCTTGAGTCAAGCCAGGGTTAGATAAAACCATGATTGATAATGCTTAAGAGGTAGAAGCAAAAGTACCTGATGTGACCTAGAGTTTGTTGAAATTCATCTGAGATTCAGGCAAAACCACAAGCCTCTATCTTCAAAGTATTCCACCAACTTTAGGGAATCAAATAAATATAAACTAGAAAAAATGACAATTAAGCCCTGAAACTGGAAATCTAAATATACAAAGGTAAAACAAAATAATTTAGAAATAAAAATCTTCACATATTTTCAGGCAGAATCATGAGAAATAAGATGTAGGGGGAAGAACTAGAGAATGTAGTTTCATGGTCCTTGCTCAACAAACAAACTTTGAACTAATTTTTATTTCTCTCCAAGTCAATATTTCAGGTCAGATTGTATTTATAACACCTCAACCAATGTTAAGCCCCTATGTGCCAGGTACTATGCTATGTACTTTACTAATAATATCTTACTGAATTATAGAAACAAGTATGTATTAATCAGAGTAAGTGATATGAACTATTATAATAAACAATCCCATAATCTTCCTGGCATAGTATTTTTTATATTCTTGTTTCAATCTATTCAGATACTGGTGGGTGGATTCCTGTAGAGCTCTCCAAGCAGTGACTCAGGCACATTAAACTTTGTATACTTAGAGATTCCCCATTATATAAGGCCTCCTCGGACTTCTGTGCTAGATCCTCTGCATTCCACTAGCCAACAAGCCAAAGGAGAGAGCATGGAGGGTCACATGGGATGTTTCATGGCCAGGTCTGGATGTATAACATTTTATATATATTATATATATATAATAAAATTTTAATTATATATAATTAATTATATATAATTTATATTTTACATATATATAATTTCTGCCCATGTTGCATCGCATTGCCAGAACCCAATCAAGTACCACAACCCAATTTCAAGGGAGTTTGGGAAATAGTCTTTCTGTGCAGTCATGAGAAAGAAATAAGAATGGTTAGTATCTAGGTAGACACTGACACAGCATTAGATAAATCTTATACACATAAGGTAAATGAAGTATAATGGACTTAAGGGAGCTAGGACCCCAAAGATACAGATGCAATGAAACACAGGGACACCTGCACCCCGATGTTTATAGCAGCAATGGCCACTATAGCCAAGCTGTGGAAGGAGCCTCGGTGTCCATCGAAAGATGAGTGGATAAAGAAGATGTGGTTTACGTATACAATGGAATATTACTCAGCTATTAGAAATGACAAATACCCACCATTTGCTTCAACGTGGATGGAACTGGAGGGTATTATGCTGAGTGAAATAAGTCAATCGGAGAAGGACAAACATTATATGTTCTCATTCATTTGGGGAATATAAATAATAGTGAAAGGGAATATAAGGGAAGGGAGAAGAAATGTGAGGGAAATATCAGAAAGGGAGACAGAACGAAAAGACTGCTAACTCTGGGAAACGAACTAGGGGTGGTAGAAGGGGAGGAGGGCAGGGGTGGGAGTGAATGGGTGACGGGCATTGGGGTTATTCTGTATGTTGGTAAATTGAACACCAATAAAAAATAAAAAATAAAAAAATAAAAAAAACAAAAACAAAACAAAAAAAAGGGAGCTAGGAGTAGCTATTAGATTCAAGAATTAAACCCAAGTTATGGTTCAAAAGAGTACAGATTTTCCAATACTACCTGATAAATTAACAACTGAAAAATATTCTTACAATGTTCTGGGTCTTCCCAAAAGTACATACAAAAAGAAGTGGCAGGTATGGAATATGATGATGAGAATAGGAAACAACTATGGATTTGGGGTTTGTAGAAGTTTCTGTTACTAACCATCTTGAATTGTTTAAATAAAAGTAAGTCTAAGTTGGTGAAGCCATTGGGAGGTTAGATTCAGGGAAGCCTGTCCTCAATATTTATTGCTACCTTAATCTACCCAGAAAACCAGTAACTGGAATAATGATTAAAGGATGTGTTTTTAGCTGGTTGGTTATACTTGCAATCTTTCTTCCAACAGTTGTTTGGCAGTATTTTTTTTTTCTTATTGCTTTTCATTCCTCCTCTTTTTTTTTAATTTATTTTTTTTTTCACTTTAAAAAAAAATTTTAAATACAATTTGCTGGAGCAGCCGGGGTGGCTCGGCTGTTTAGCGCCGCCTTCAGCCCAGGGCTTGATCCTGGAGACCCGGGAAGGGGAAACAATAAATGTTGGAGAGGATGTGGAGAAAGGGGAACCCTCTTGCACTGTTAGTGGGAATGTGAACTGCTACAGCCACTCTGGAAAACTGTGTGGAGGTTCCTCAAAGAGTTAAAAATAGAGCTGCCCTACGACCCAGCAATTGCACTGCTAGGGATTTACCCCAAAGATATAGATGCAGTGAAAAACCAAGACACCTGCACCCCAATGTTTATAGCAGCAATGTCCACAATAGTCAAGCTGTGGAAGGAGCCTCGGTGTCCATCGAAAGATGAATGGATAAAGAAGATGTGGTTTATGTATACAATGGAATATTACTCAGCTATTAGAAATGACAAATACCCACCATTTGCTTCAACGTGGAGGGACCTGGAGGGTATTATGCTGAGTGAAATAAGTCAATCGGAGAAGAACAAACATTATATGGTCTCATTCATTTGGGAAATATAAAAATTAGTGAAAGAGAATAAAGGGAAAGGAGAGAAAATGAGTGCAAATATCAGTGAGGGTGACAAAACATGAGAGACACCTAACTCTGGGAAATGAACAAGGGGTAGTGGAAGGGGAAGTGGGTGGGGGGTTGGGGTGACTGGGTGATGGGCACTGAGGGGGGCACTTGGCAGGATGAGCACTGGATGTTATGCTATATGTTGGCAGATTGAACTCCAATAAAAAATAATAAATAAATAAATAAATAAATAAATAAATAAATAAATAAATAAATATAAAAGTTGGTAAAAAAAAGTTGGTCAGTCTCATTTCATTAACATAATCATATAAATTTTCTCTCTTAATCTATAAATCTATAAATTAATTAACTTTTCAAGGCAAAATAAACCTGGTCATCAAGCAAAAAAAAAACAACTTGTAAGGACTCTTCTTCGAAATATTTTAGTCTGGTGCCTTTTATGCAAAAAGATTTTTAAATTAATAATTTGATGTTTTCAGTGATTTTGGATCTATTTGAGTTTTCTGTTTCTTCTTGAATCAGTTTTAATACAGTAAGTAGTTTATTTCAAAATATACATGTATTGACAAAGTTTTCCATAGAATTGTCTGGAGAGATTAAAAATTTATCAGTGTATGTATATTTCCTAATATTATTTATCTCATCTCTTTTATTCAATTTTGACAGAAGTTTGTCAATATCATTAGTCTTTTCATAGGACCAACTTTTTACTTTATTGATTCTTTCTATTGTATTTTTATTTTTTATCTTTCACTATTTTCTGTGTATATTCTTATTTTTTTCCCATCAACTTTATTTAGGTTTAACCCATTTTTGTTTTTCTAATTTCTTAAACTGGATGCTTTGTTCACAAATATTCAACATTTCTTCATATCTAAACTGAGCTAAGTTTATATCTAAATACCTCTTTACCTCTATATCTCACAAGTTTGGACATGTAATATAGTATTTTAATTCTTACTACTACTACTTTAATTAGAAAATTTGTTATTCCCTAATTCCCATTTTAAGGGGGTTTTATGAGCTCTAAATTATTTAGAAATATGTTTTAGATTTTCAAATGGAGAGAATTTTTAATATTTATATTTTCTATCAATTTCTAGATTAATTGCATATAACAAAAGAAATGATCTGCTTAGCCTAAATTCTCTGAGTCAATTGCGCTATACTTTGGGCCAAGTACATTGTCAAGTTTTATACTGTTCAATGTGTGCTTGTAAAAGAAAACGGGCACTCAACAAATAGAGGATGCACACTTGTATAGGCATACATTGAATATTTATGAAATATATACATGTATGTATACACTGTCCCTTAGAAAATAGACAATGCACATTTTTTACAAGCACACATTGAATATTTATGAAAAATGGCATGTACTTGGATGCATACAGATTAGATGGCTAGATATAGCTATAGGAAGATAAAATCTCAATACATTAGATCAAAATTGGAAATGAGCTGTTTGTATTAATTTTTGGTCTCCTTGATCTTTTACATACAAAGAGAGGTGCAGTAAAATCTCCCAATGTGATGATGGATTTTTTCTTTATTATTTTGTCCATTCTGTTTTGCATATTTTGAGGCTATGTCATTAAATACACACAAGTTTAGGATTGGGATATCTTATTGGTACAATGTATCTTTTCCCCTTCCCCCCCAGTTCAATGTATCTTTAATCACTTGACTCTCTTTATTCATAATAGTTTTTTTTAATTTAATTTATCTAATACACCTATATCTGCTTTTTTTTTTAAGATTTCTTTATTTATTCAGGAGAGACACAGAGAGAGAGGCAGAGACACAGGCAGAGGGAGAAGCAGGCTCCATGCAGGGAACCCGATGTAGGATTCGATCCCGGATCCTGGGATCAGGCCTTGAGCCAAAGGCAGCCGCTCAACCACTGAGTCACCTAGGCATCCCCTATATCTGTTTTTTGAAGTTATTTTCTTAATGTAACATTTTCTATCCTTTTAATTTTTCATATTTTATTTATGTCTCTTGTCAATAGCATATAGCTAGATTGCATATTGTCATCCAATCTTACAAACTCTTAACTGGAAAGTTTGGCCAATTTACATTTATTGTGATTGCTATTGTATTCTTATACATTTCTACTATCACTTTTTGGGCTATTTGCCCAGATTTTTCTGTTTTTTCTTCTTTTCTGCTTTTTTTTTTTTTGTATTTATTGAAATCATTGGTTTAGTTCTCCATGATTTTTTTTCTAATTTTGAAATTACATATGCTATTTCTAAACTTTATTTGGTTACTTTATTTGGTCTTAGCATACATTCTTAACTTTACAAATTCTCAAGTTAATCAGTATCTCTAACATCTTCCTGAAAATTATGAGGTTTTCAGACCTCTTTGAATTTGATCACTTGTCCCATCTTCCATTTTATTTTTGCCCAGAATTTTACTTCAGTCATTTTATCTTAGCTTCCATCTCAAATTATTCATTATTATCTTAAATATTTAATCACTATTTCTTATGTTGTATCTATGTATTTACCACTTTTTTTGTTTTCTATTCTCTTACATCTTGGTGTTTGCCTCTAGATTTAGTTTCCTTTTTTCTGTAATACATCTTTGAAAAGTTCCTTTAGTTGGAGTCTGTCAGTGACAAACTCTCCCCATTTTGATTTTCTGAAAATGTGCCTTTTTTACTTCACTCTTGAATGGTAGTTTCTATATTGATAGTTATTTTTCCCCATCCCTGTGGAGTTATTGTATAGCTGTCATCTGCCTTCTGCTAGTGTAACTGAGAATTCTACTTTTGTTCCATTGAAAATAATCTACTTTTTTCTTTGTATACTTTAAAAATCTCTGTCTTTGGTGCTATACAGTTTCACTAGAATGTGTTTATGTGTAGATGTCTTATATTTCTCTTGCTTGGAAATTTTTATCTTCCTGAATCCAAATTCCCAGCCATCATCTCTCTATATTCCCCTTCTTCCCAACACATGCATTTCTTTACTTTTCTGCTGCACTTCAATGATATGTATATTGGGCCTCAGAGTCTATCCTCCATGTCTCTTGACCTTTGTGTTTCTTTCTTCGTGTTTCTCTGCTGCCCTCTCTGCTTCTTTCTTCAGCTAATAACAGTGTGCTATTTAGTCATTGCATTGCATTTTATTTTTAATGATTATATTCCGAATTTCTCAAAGTTCTATTTGGTTCTTATTTCTTGGCCTTTTTTGAGTCCCTTATTCTTGGTTATATTTTTTATTTTACCTTTTGTTCTTTAAAAATATTTATTTTACAGTCTATATTTTACAATTTCAGAGTCTAAAGTACTTGAAGACCTAATTGTGCTTCCTTTAAAAAAAAAAAGATTTTATTTACTTATTCATGAGAGACACACAGAGAGAGAGGCAGAGACACAGGCAGAGAGAGAAGCAGGCTCCATGCAGGGAGCACAATGTGGGACTCAATTCCGGGACTCCAGGATCACACCCTGGGCCGAAGGCAGGTGCTCAACCGCTGAGCCACCCAGACATCCCTCTAATTGTGCTTCCATTGGTTGTTTCCATTTCTTGTTATTTTCATGATATCCTGCTTCTTTTGTGTGCTTAAATTTTATGTGTTATTGCTTATTGTGTGTTTATAGTGGGCATACTCTGGAGTAAGTGAAGGATGTGTCTCATGTTAATGATCTGTGTTTAGTTTTACCCATCAGTCTCTGGTGCTACAAACCTAAGACCACTTGGTGTCAATTTCCTGGTTTGTGGTTTCTTAGCCCTGAAATTCTCAGTGCTATGAACTCTTGTGAAAGAGTTTTTTGTTTGTTTGTTTTTCCTTAATCAGAGCCCAAGCTAAGATGGACACATTTTTTATGGTGTCCCTTTGCCAGCAGTGGATTGTTTTCTAAACTATGCTGTTACTTCAGAAATAGCCCTTAAAGGATCCCCAGCTTAATGCTGGGATTTCATTTTTAATTTCTAATTTACTGGGGCCAAAGCCTTGTCTCCTGGTCTTTCACAGAAATTAAAACCCAGGCATTTTAGTTACAGAGGTCTTCCAATATTTCCAGGGCACCCATATTGCCATTGTCAGCTTACCATTATGATTTTCAGATATCTCTCTCTCTCTCACACACACACACACTCTCTCTCTTTATTCTGGAGATGTTTTTATACTTGTGAAATCAGCCACACATCTAAAAAGAATGTTTGTTATATTTTATCAAGCATTTCTCAATCTTTTGTATACAGATGTTTTTAAGATATCAGGTCTGTCATATTGCTGCAAATGGAAATCTCTAATAGTTCTTTATATTTCTATTAGTTAATGCTATATTTATTCAGTGTAATTTAACTGGATATATTTGCAATGTTTTTCTTTGTAATGGACTTGTTTTTGTCTTGGAGTCTAGACATTTTGTGTTTCCTATCCTTCCATAGCCCATTCCTCGTTTTCACTATAAATTCAGATTCAACTAATGATTTATTGAGTACCTACTAAATGTCTGACTCATTTGCATATGTGTTCACAGGTAAAACTTAAGACCCTGTATAAAAGAAACTGCTAACCTTAGGGTGGACTCCCTCTAGATCCAAGAAGATCATCACTGACTTTAAGTAGATTGAGCAGAAAATGCAGACTCAGAGAAGTTAGGATTTTTCCCAAAGTCACAAAATGTGCCAAGGGTCACACATACAACAAATGGAATTATTAGATGTATTCTTTTGCTCTACGCATTTCCCCTCAGAAATAAAAGAATGATAATGCCAGTGTTTCAATTAAATTGACACTGACTAATGTCACTTTTCTTTGTTCAGTGGGTGTGAGGATCTTAATGACTTAACCTACTATGAATAGAAATGTTGAATCTCTGAAAAGAAAGCCACCTGACAGCCAAAAAATAACAAACAAAGCCTCACATTCTCCATAAGGCTCACACACTGACATGCAGCTGACTACACTTAAACTCCTTTATAGACATTTTATGCTTCACAGATGCTGAAAGGACATACTAAATCTAAGCTTTTAAGACACATTTTCTTCAAACCCTAAAAAAGGTATTTTAAAGCTTTTATTGTAATTACTTCAATTAGAATTAAGGCTTATCTGGTTGATTTTTCAGTATTGTTAACTTTATTCTTAGTTTACCAAGACTCATATTTTAGATAACTTAGGGCATTTGTAACTATCAAGGTTTTTTTTTTTTTTTCTTGGTCTTCCGTGTCTCTTGGAAGCTTGGATGTGAGTACTGACAGATGTACTCATTTAATAAAAGAGGCAATATTAACAGTCTTCTTGAAAAATAGAACTACACTGCTGTTATTTATTTAATATAATCAACTGTGAATATATTTCCAATTATTTGATGAACTGTATTTTTGAGGAACGTGGGATGGTGATACAGAAATCGAGATGTTATTTAGAGCTATAATCTTTCAGTTTTATCTGCTTTCACAAGTTGATAGAACATAAGAATTGTATAGATATCCAGGACTCCCTTTTAACATTTAAATAAATTGAAGTCTACGTTTTTAGTATCTTTTTTTAAATTGCAGCTCTTTGAGAAAAGATGGTTGTACATATGGTTTTACAGAGAGCCTGCAGTAAGTCTGTGCCTCCTGAGGAATCTGGTTCTCATGGTCTGGGACTGTTGCCATACTAGAATTCATATATGTTTCATGCATTGCATCTGAGTTTGCTGCTGAGTTTGCTGAGTGTTGCCAACAGGAGACTGTATAGCCATTTGATAGTGAGTATGGGTCATTAGTTGTTATGCAGAAGGAAAAATAATAATAGCTAGCATTTATTCAGTGCTTGTTGTGTCCCACATATTTTACATGTATTCACCCACTTAACCCTCACAACACTATGAGAGAAGTACTCTTTATCATTCACACTTTTTTCAGATATGAAAACTGAGGCACAAATAAATTAACTGTCACATAACTAGTAAGTAGGGAAATTTGAGATGAGAACTAAGGCCTACCTCTTCATCGCTGTCCAATACTGCCTCTCGGAAGCATGGGCCGTCAGATGCCAGATGCCAGGGAAAAGACAAAGATGTGTTATAATGCCATTTAAGCCACTTCAAATTCATTTTGAAGGGAGGCAATATATAAGAGTCCAGGAATCCCAGCTAGTGTCAGAGACATCTGCAAAGTGTCTCTGTTGCACTAAGTTGAAGAAAGAATGAAGGACAGCATATAGTAAAATGTGATTGCAACAATCCAAAAAGATTGTTAACAATTGTTAATTGTTCTAATATTGGAGGGAGTGAGTCTGATGTCTTCAAAAACCAGGTGCAGATGAATTGCCTAACTCTTCAAATACTTTTAATCCTCACAACTGCCCTATGAGGATGGTGATATTTTCTATTTTATTTTATTTTATTTTATTTTATTTTATTTTATTTATTTTATTTTTTCATGAGAGACACAGACTGAGAGAGAGAGAGAGAGAGAGAGAGAGAGAGAGAGAGGCAGAGACACAGGCAGAGGGAGAAGCAGGCTCCATGTAGGGAGCCTGATGTGGGATTTGATCCCCGGACTCCAGGATGACGCCCTAGGCTGAAGGCAGGTGCTAAACCGCTGAGCCACCCAGGGATCCCCGAGGCTGGTGATATTTTGACCTATTTTACAGATGACAAAACTGAAGCCATTATGAATAACTAACTTGCTCAAGATAGTTGCATAACTCGGTTTTCAGCCTAACTTTTTTAGGCTTTAAAACCTATGCAATACCATATCATGCTGCTTTTTATGTGGAAACATTTCAGATCTACCTCCTTTGTGCTAGTGTATTTGGAGGACCCTTACTAGGTTTTGATCAGGTTTCCTCTCTTTTTGCAATACATTCTTGAAAAGATTGGGGGGATCCTAAGTGATGGATAACAAGGCCCCAAGCTTAACCATTGTTATTCTGTAGGAATTAGAAGGACCTGGTCCCTAAGAGCAGGGCTTTTATATTTTCAGCATGTGGTCTTTTATTGTGCTGGAGTACACCATGTCCCCCCAAATCATCCTGATTTTCTTTAATATCTCACTAACCAAAAACATATTCTGAGCCTATGCACATATTTATTTTCAGCCTATACTACCTTTGTAAGCTATTACTTCCAAAGTTTACTCCCTATTGTGTGATAACAATAATAACTCATTGATTTGGCAACATTGCGGCCAAGTCTGTCCTTGATCTGCTGAAAACAAGCTCTTTCCTATCTGTGTTCATTTTAGTAAGGCCGGGGTTTGTTTTGTTTTTCCAACTCCAAATTTTATAAAACTCCAATATCTGATTTCAAAAAAGTCAAGTAAAGGTCCAGTAGTATTTTAAAATTCAGAGAACCTTTGTCTAAGGCCATTATTCTTTATCCTGATCTGACTATAATCAGGCTCTTAATCAAAAGGCTTGGTGTTTTTAAATGTCTATGCCCCATCTGCTCATAATATGGGCAGTAAAATAGACTTTTGATGCTTGGTACTGTAGGTTGCCTTGTGCTCCAGTAAATATGAGCTTAATGAAATATATACCAAATTTTTGAATCCAATCCAAACTTAATAATTTGCCAGACTAGCATTATACCCATTAAGGAAACTAGAAGATTCGATCTGCACTTTAACTCGGAAATAAACATTGCAAAGCCACTCCCCAGTTTCCTGGTATTTTCTTTTAACCAGTCTACAGTTGACATATGGGATCAGATGTCCTTGGTGAGATGAGAAACTAGGTTCAATAATAGACACGTGATGGAAAAATCTATCACCATCCCTAGTTCCCTTCTTTTCTCTGAAGTTTAGGGATCTTATACTTCAGGTCTGTGCATGATTTCCAAGGGGTGATGAAATAAAGAGGACATCCTTTGTCAAACTGATAATGATCAGGCATTTCTATAACCTGTTGAAACTTTTCGAGAGAGAGGCAGTACATGTGAGTGCAGTGATATAAGCAGAGAAGGGGATGATTCTCTTCTCTGTATCCCCTCACTGTGTACTGTTTCTTTTTTTTTTTTTTTTTACTGTGTACTGTTTCTAAGACTAAACCTGGACACCCATCAGTGGTAGGCAAAACAGCCTGCTTGCAAAGAACATAGGCTGCAGCACTGAATGATGAAATCACAGCTCTATCGCTTCCCAGGTTTGCGATCTGTGGTTAGTTATGGAAACTCTTTCAAAGCCATCGTTTCATAATTTGTAAAATAGAAAAATATTAGTACCTCTCATGGGATTGTTTTGAGGATTAAATAAAATAACCCATGTAACATACCACAATGTCAAACATAAAGTGTGACCAATAAATATCAATTACTATTATAAATATTAAACATGTTACCATTGAAGGAGGAGGAGAAGTGGAAAGGGGTATTAAACCAAATGCACCATCTCCCTGCCCTTTTGTAATTTTCCCCCGTGAAAGGGATGGACAAACTTTACTATCTCACAGAGCAGCATAGCAGCATTGTTGAATGTCGGAAAGTAGATATTCTTGACAATGTGTGACCATGCACCAAGGTCCTCTAAAACTGTGTGTAAAACAAATATGTAGGCACTGGCGCACGCACACACTCATACTCACATGCTGTAATAAGAGTTCTCTTTAAAAAGAGTAAACCTGATCCCTATAATGGCAGTGAAACCCATTCATGTGACACGTAAGGTGATTTGTCTTCTGTCTACTACTTTAGCTTCATTCCATTCTGGTCTTTCTTTGTCCCAGCTGCTTTAAAGTTATTTTATTCCATGTGCCATATTTTGTAACCTTTGTATGCATTGTTGCTGCTTTAACTACTCTGCTCCTATTCTTGATCAAGCTATCACTCATGCTTTAAGTTCTGCTTCATTGACTTCTTCAGGGAAAGCTTTCTTGATCCTCTAGATGAAGGGATCACATTCATAAATATGCCGTGATAGCATAATATACACTCTATTCTTTGTAACATATATAAGAACTTGTTATGAACTGAATTATATCCTCTCAAAATTCCAATGTTGAAGCTCTAAACTGCAATTTGACTGTATTTGGAGATAAGGCCTTTAAGAAGGTAATCAAGGTTAAATAAGATCATAGCGATGAAGTCTTAATCTGATAGGACTGGTGTCCTTATAGGAAGAGGAAGAGACACCAGAGATCAATCTCTTTCTCTCTTTCCACATACGCAGAAAAAAGCCATATGAGGACATAGCAAGAAGGCCGCTGAATACAAGCCAAGGGATGAGCTCTCACCAGAAACCAACCCTGCTGGAATCTTGATTTTGGCCTTCTAGTCTAGAATGGTGAGAAAATAAATTTCTGTTGTTTAAGTTACCTAATCTGTAGTATTTTGTTATAACAGCCCAATCTGACTAATACAAAACTATAGTATTCTAATTGCATAATTATTTAATGTCTGCTTTCACTGATTGTTTTTAAATACCTTATGAGCTAGAGATAATGTCTGCTTCATTTATTATACCTCCAGGGCCTATCAGAGCACTTGGCATGTAGTAGATTTTCAATATTTATTCAGTGAATGAGATGCTAGTCCCTCTTCTTTTCCTTTAAAAACTATGGAGTCAGGGTACCTGGATGGCTCAGTTGGTTAAGTGTCTGCCTTCGGCTCAGGTCGTGATCCCAGGGTCCTGGGATCGAGTCCCTCATCAAGCTCCCTGTTCCTCAGGGAGCCTGCTTCTCCCTCTCCCTCTACCTCTCTCTCATGAATGATAAATGAAATCTTTTGAAAAAAAGTATGGGGTCATTAGAGAGCATGTCTTTCTTGTTCACTGCTCTATGTCAAGCATACCTAACAAAGGAAAATCCATTCATTTGCACATTTGTCAAATACATCTTAAGAGCAAAGAACAAACCTGTGATAACCAGAGAAGAAAACCAGAGATTCAGTTCTGGCTCACAACCTTTTGCTATGTTCCTTTTCTGACAAAACCCAAACAATGGAGACAAACAAAAAGACATTTTTTGTTATTCCTTTACATGATGATCACATAGATTCCCAGAGGGTAAATACTGTGGAAATATTATATGCCTAAATTGCCAGCATTAATTTTAATCTAGAAAAAGCTTTTAATATGGGTGAATGATATTTCCTTATAGACATCTTTAATAGCCAGGATTTAGATTTAAATTTAGATAGTTTGGCTGGGGAGTCAGCTGCTTATTATTTGATGTTTTCTCGTCTATTACTCCTGATTTACACAAATAATATGTCTTTCTTCAAAATAGTATATGGGCACTTGGTAATGATGCTCCTCCCCACCCCCATCCTTCACATACTAGCTCTTATCACCATCAAGAAGAAAATAAATAAATAACCTTATTAAGAATAATGATATCCTTAACAGCTTCCCAGTTCTGGTTAGTAATGAGATGTTTTCTCTATCAGAAAATAAAATGCAGCTTGTGAATTTGTGACTACCTACTGCATCTTACATGATTTAGTAATGCATTTAATGTGTATTTTTTATGGTGTCTTCCAGAACTCCCTGTGTATCTTTTTAAGATTTATTTTTTTTTCTTTTTAAGATTTAAAAACAAATTTACTTTTGGATAATTTCAGCATGTTCAAATATTTTCATACTATTTATCAAGAAAGATGGAATGTTTGCACCATAATTTTTCCTAGATGATTTGGTACCCTTTTTGCTTCTTTCGTGTAATGCATATTTGGAAGATAAGGAGCATCCAAAGGCCAAGTATTTACTCAAAGAAGCTAGACCTCTATTCATCCAATGATAGATTTTGTTGTCAGAAACTTTGCTTGCAGAGGTAACAATATTTAAGAGACATAGGATAGAGCATTTTAGCCTCCTAATAGCATAATGTGGCTGTTTCCTGTCTTGGGGAGCTCACTGATCCACCCCAGGGACTCCTGTCTCTCTTGAAATAATATGCCAATCCCTAATGATACACAATCATTATTCTTCTCACTCTGGGCTCAGGTATATATATAGTCCTCTGTTCTGCTGGGTTCAGGTCATGCACTTCAGAGAGAGCTTACTACATCGTCTTAAGTTATTCTCGCCTCTAACTGCTTACTGCAGAGACTGGAATTTATCCCAGGCCTTCTGATCATAGGGCAATTTTTTTTTACAGTGAAATTTGACCTCTGATGATTTGTTAATAAAAGTATGGCAGTACATGGCTAAAATCTGTAACTTTGGAAAACTCTATCAGATATTGTCTTTCCTTCAAAGGATATCCCATTAGAAGCATTCTGTTTCATTATTTACAGGGTATAGTATAGGAAGCTGTAGGATCAAAATGGCAGATCACAGAGTATTTTCATATTGTCATTGTTTTAATCTACAAAAAAAGAGAAACATGAGAGTCAAAAAGTTCCTAGATTTCTAACACAAGGAAGAGCATGTCTTATCAGTGATTTTGAAAATCAAGGCAGTGTGCAATCTGTCTTGGTTGATAATCCCATAAAGTTACCACTGATGGTTTATGTGGTGATTGTCATGTAGACAGAGCCATGATCTATGACCCTTGGCATAATAAGGAATTAATTAATTGAAGAAATAGCTGTTGAGTGTATCTTCAGCTGGTAGTAAGATATAGTAACAGGAAAACTATAGGGTAACAATGTAGGGGATGAAATGGGGGCATGAATATGGGTTCTGGAGTTAGAACTGAGAGTGAATTCTAACTCTTCCTCTTACTATTGTGTGACCTTTGACCCAACACTTAATTTCTCTGAACCTCAGTTTCCTTAAGGATTATTTGCTTTCCCCCTACTTCCAAAGTTTCTTTATCCTGTGATAAACCATGCCTGGCTTCATGCCCCATACCTATTATTTTTCATGGAGGTGCGGTGAATTTCCTAATTGGTATGTGTAGAAGAAGAGCAAGGTATTTATAGCCCTATTTATTCTCTTGCCCTTTATTTTGGGGGTTAGGTTGGCTGCAAGGAGTACACATTCTGCTCTGCTACTCCATGCTGACAAAGTGGCAAGAAAAGCCTGCAGTGATCTGGTGATGCCTGAGACTGATTGCACTTCTCATATGCCAAGGTTGGGTGTTGAGCCTGTTCAATTCTGTTCAGTATCATGAGTCCTATTTGGCTACAGCTATAAGCCACATTTTCTAATTTATTTCTAATTGTTTCACTAGAAAAGATAAGAGTTTGTTCCCCATATCCTGATCTCTATGGTTTCAGTTCTCAATTAGATCACAAGGCAGGGAAAAGAGATGTTATTTCCTGGTTGCCTTCATTTACCCCAACAGGTTATCATGAGAATTACATTAAATAATATAAGCAAAATGCTAGTAAAGTGCCCCACATGTAGTAGGTATTTCTGAATCATGTAGCTAATTATGGGTAGGCAGTATTCTTTCATTGAACTTAATGTAAATGTTGCCACATTTCTTTTGACCAAGCATCATGGAAATAGACTGTATTATTCTATTAATTGTGGCTCTTTTTGAGTCTCTAAAGGCTCTGAGAAAACATTGGACAAGAGGTTTGAGGGGAAACTAGGATATGTTATTAAGAGGACTTAAATTGTATACCCTAATGTCTTAAAAGGATAACCTGCTTTCAGCCAAAGAAAGTTGAATCATCCAACATGTCATTTTATGGAAGCAGTAACTAAGGCCAGCATACTTTAAGATATTTCCTCAAAGTCATGCAGATACTAGCAGATGGGAATTATATAATTCAGATTCTTTCCATTGTACTATATGGATCAGAAAGTGACAATAAAAGACTTTTTATATTAAAAGCTAGGCTACTAGAAAACTTCAGTTTTAGACTTTCCAGCAGTAGTTTCCTTAGAACAAGTTTGAGAGTATTGATCTAAATGACCACTTGTATCTGAGATGAGGTCTACCATCCTTCTAGATCAGGATATCTCTGGTGGTAAATATTATTTGAACACAGCCTGGTAATGGTGATCACCCCTATTTATAGCCTTAGGATTTGAATAGCCTAAGGGTTGCTCCCTCATCTCCCTTAACATATTAAAACATTCATAGTTACTAAAAAGTCATACTTGTGAGAACTGTGTCTTTATTTGAGTTTTCCACTGGGATCCTGGCCCAACCTTTCTTCCTGGCTTAACGGACTCTAGTCTCAGGACCTTTAATCATGTATATAAAAACCTTAGGAAACACCCATACTGCTCAACTAAGCTAGTTATCAGCTAAAACTGAAAACAAAAAGAACTCTCTACTCCCCATGACCACCAGTATTACCAGACAAAAGTAACTGATACTCAGGGAGGTGATGCTAAAGATTACCACTGCAAGCTTAAATCTAACATTGCTCAAGAGGCAAAGCAAAATGAGAATGAAAGGTGGTAAACCTGACATTTAAAAACTCTCTAGGTATCCCTGGGTAGCGCAGCTGTTTAGCGGCTGCCTTTGGCCCAGGGCCCGATCCTGGAGACTCGGGATCGAATCCCACATCGGGCTCCCACATGGGGCTCCCGGTGCATGGAGCCTGCTACTCCCTCTGCCTATGTCTCTGCCTCTCTCTCTCTCTCTCTCTCTCTGACTATCATAAATAAAAAAATAAAATAAAAACTCTCTGATATTTTTGAAAACTGTTCTTCTGCCATTTATTTCTCAGCAGACAGAAGCACAGAGCCATCATTGTGTCCTTAAATACATATTTGAGGGAACATAGCTGCTTACTTATATTTAGTTTGTTTTTTCTTCAAATTGGAGACCAGAAATGTTTTTCTTTCCAAATTGATTATTTGTGGTACAAATAGATCTAAATCTGTAAGCATTAATACCCACCAGTCATTACAAATCACACCATCTCACTGAGCAGGAGAAGACTGTGTTAACACTGTATTCTTTGTTCATTATGGCCTAGTACCAGAAATGGTGGACTGTTGAGTTATGAAACTTGGCAAAATTTGCTATATGTCAGAAACAAAATACCTAAATATTTAAACATTTCCAGACTGACAAGACTTTAGACATGAAGAAAAATTCATTCCTTATGAAGCCAAGTCAAGCCACAAGGTAGCATAGCCTTATTCCTAGTGGAGAGCAGTAAGAAAAATAAAAATATTAAATGTCATGCTTATTACTTGTGTGTAATTGTTACATCCTGTCTTTAGCAGAAAGCAAAGGGATGGGATCCTATTTCAATGACCCTCATGCTAACATCCAGTTCTATATTATAAGGCTATTTCTACATCCAGGCAGATAGCCCAGAGCAATATTGCCTTGCTGAATTAGAAACAAAGAATTCTATTCGAACAAGAAATTCTCTATTAACGATACATTCATAAGCCTCTGCTTTTAGTAAGAAATCTATGCTTACAGACTCAGAAAACCTTAAAATTGAAAAGAATCTGAGAAAATACCCAGTCCATCCTGCTCATTTTTCTAGGTTAGGAAACTGAAGCCCAAATAGGAAAAGGATTTGCCCATGGTTATATGGCTAGCCAGTGGCAGGACTGAGATTTAAATCAAAGTCTTCTGATTCTTAGTCCCAGAGTCTTTTCACTAAATGTATGTTGCCTCTC